>NC_079199.1:25578380-25648380 GCF_029499605.1 Hyla sarda | reverse complement strand
GCTGTTGCAAAACTACAACTCCCTGCATGCCCGGACAGCCAAAGCCTGTCTGGGCATGCTGGGAGTTGTAGTTTTGCAACAGCTGGAGGCACCCTGGTTGGGAAACACTGATATAATGCAGTATTTTATATCATGTGTACATACATAATACGGTCATGACAGTAAATAATTCCCCCTTTTTTATTCATTGTTTATTTTTATAAAGGAACGCTGCATCACTCCATAGTTTTATTCATGCTGCAGGTATTATTTATTTTTATATATTTTTTTAATTGTATATATTTATGTATTTTCATACTTAAAGGGATACTCCGCTGGAAAACATTATTTTTTTATTATTATTATTATTTTTTCATCAACTGGCGCGAGAAAGTTAAATTGGTTGGGAAACACTGCTCTATACAGTGATCCCTCAACTTACAATGGCCTCAACATACAATAGTTTCAACATACAATGGTCTTTTCTGGACCATTGTAAGTTGAAACCAGACTCAACATACAATGCTACAGACAGTCCAGATCTGTGAAACGTGTCAATGGCTGGAAGAACCGACCAATCAGAATGGGCATTCACTGGTAAAACCCCTGTATTACTGAAGTGTATGCACTGACTGGTGTCTGGTAGCGCCCCCTACAGTACAGGGAGGTATTGCATGTTCTGTACTCTTTACCTGTACCAGGGTTAGCTGCTCCTTTGGACACCGGGTGAGGGCGGCTCCTTGTTACTTTTTTGGGACACTTTGTGTACTGTACAGGACCCCGAAGAAGCTCCTGTCCTCTTCATAGACCAGTGTTTTAGCAAGCAGGGTGCCCCCAGCTGTTGAAAAACTACAACTCCCAGCATGCCCGGACAGCCTTTGGCCATGCCCGGACATAAGACAGTGATTTGCAGCTCCCAGCAGATCTTTCTTACTTTTATATGTAAGGATTTGCTTTATCTATATTAGTTATCTACTTATTTTTCTTTAATCCTCACTTTTTCCTATTTTTGGATGACATTTTGGTGGCTTCAGAACCAATTACCAGTTTGCCATAGAGTTATGGTCTCAACATACAATGGTTTCAACATACAATGGTCGTCCTGGAACCGATTAATATATATATTTTCTTCGAATATGCAAATATTCGCGAATATCGGCACTTCCAGAGGACACTGATCCCTCCCTTCTTTTAGGTGAATTTTGCACTATGTAAATTTCATTACGAATTTTTGCATGAAAAAAAAGAGAACGAACATAGGGGGACATTTATCAATGTTTGCTTATATATTCCTTTTTTTGTTATTTTTTTCTTACAATTTTTTTTGCTTATGTGCAACTTATTTATCAACTGCTTTAAGCTTGTGTATAAATTTCTTTCACTTAAGCACTTTTTCTTTTTTTGCTTTGGTAGTGGCTTTTTCTGCTCCATGTCTGAGTTGGAGTAAATTTAGTAGTTTTTTTTTCATGTAATGCGACTTTTTTGCGACTTTCGCACTTGATAAATCTCTGACCACTACAAGTCAAAAATCACTTTTTGCTTTGGTAAGAAAGATTTTTAATTTTTGCTTAGGACACTAAACAAGCAAAAAGTTGCAGAAAAAGAGAGTTGTCGCAAGTGCGACTTTTTTGCAACAATTTTAAGCAAAAAAAACCTACTAAATGCTTTGATAAATGTCCCCCATAGTGAATATGCGAATATAGGACGAATATTCGTACATATATTCGTGACATATCGCAAATTTGAATATTGCCTTTGCCGCTCATCACTAGTAGTTAGGTAGGGAATCCACCCCCTATTAGGTAGATTCCTCCAGTAGGTAGGGAATTTCCCTTATTATGTAGAAGCCCCTAGCAGGTAGTTAGGGAATCCCCTGTATTAGGTAGAAGCCCCTCACAAGATATATAAGCAAGTAGGGAATATCTCTATTTGATAAAAGCCCCAATAGGTAGGGAATGCCCCTTTCCCCCTATGCCCCCTAATTAAGATATACCCCCAGTAGTTAGGTAGGGAATCCACCCCTAATAGGTAGAAACCCCAGTAGGTAATTAGGGAATTCCCCCTATTAGGTAGAATCCTCCAGTAGGTAGGGAATCCCCCTTATTAGGTAGAAGCCCCCAGTAGGTAGTTAGGGAATCCCCCGTATTAGGTAGAAGCCCCCAGTAGGTAGCCCCAATAGGTAGGGAATGCCCCTTTCCCCCTATGCCCCCTAATTAAGATATACCCCCAGTAGTTAGGTAGGGAATCCACCCCTAATAGGTAGAAACCCCAGTAGGTAATTACGGAATCCCCCCTATTAGGTAGAATCCTCCAGTAGGTAGGGAATCTCCCTTATTAGGTAGAAGCCCCCAATAGGTAGGTAGGGAATCCCCTCTATTAGGTAGAATCCCACAGTACATAGGAAACCCTCCCTTTTATGTAGAAGCCACTCAGAATATAAGCAAGTAGGGAATCCCCCTTTTAGGTAAAAGCCCCCAGTAGGTAGGTAGGGAATCCCCCAATTAGGTACAAGCTCCCAGTAGGTAGGTAGTGAATCCCTCTATTAGGTAGAAGCCCCCAGTAGATAGGGGACCCTCCCCTTTTAGGTAAAAGCCTCGAGAAGTTAGGCAAGTAGGCAACCTCCTATCAGGTAGATGCCCCCATTAAGAAGTCCCCTCCAAGAGAAAATAATAAAAATCACACCCACCTTCCCTCCATTCCCTTGCTGAGGCCTCTGCATCCTCCGCCCTGTTAGTGGTGCAGGACCTTCTGCAAGCCACACAATATTAAGGATGGGTAAAGTACTTGTCTAGTATCGCCACCAATACCAGTACAGTGACCCCTCGACTTATGATGGCCTCGACATATGATCATTTCAACATATGATGGCCTCTCAGAGCCCATCGTATGTTGAAGGCAGCCTCGACATATGATGCTGCTGTGTGTCGGGGCCATCGTACAAACAGCTATCTGACAGCGCTGACAACTTCACCATCTGACAGTTGTTTAATGTGCCCCGTGTGCCCCGTTCTGCCTCCTGTTCCTCACATGCTGTCCTGCTAACTCACGCAGGCTTCCACTGTGAGCTCCGTGTAAGCCCCCCCAGTGCAGCCATAGCCAATAGCCTGCAGCATCTTGCTGCAGGCATCCAATGAGCTGCTGGCTGCCCTCCCCTTCCTTTCCTATAGAGCTGTAGTCGGCAGGATGGTAATGGAGGACATTCTGTCCCCCCTGAAGGTATTTAAAGAACTGTACAGTACTGTATGCGATGTCACACATCACATACAATACATATACTCACTATACACCCCATACATCAATGTTTCCCTATCAGTGTGCCTCCAGCTGTTGCAAAACTATAACTCCCAGCATGCCCAGACAGTCAATGGCTGTACATGCATGCTGGGAGTTGTAGTTGTGCAACAGCTGGAGGCACCCTGGTTTGTTAAACACTCCCCATAAACTCCACATACAATGGTCATCCCAGAACCAATTGGCAGTTTCCCATAGAGAGATGTATTCAACATACAATGGTTCCGAGGCCCCAGAACCAATTACCATTTTTACATAGACATATGTTCTCGACATATGATGGTTTCAACATATGATGGTTCTCCTGGAACCAATTAATATCATATGTTGAGGGACCACTGTATTAATATGGGGACATTTCAATTTAGGGTACGTTCCCACACGGCGTATTTTGCTGCGTATTTGGTGCTG
This sequence comes from Hyla sarda, assembly GCF_029499605.1. Classification (NCBI taxonomy): domain Eukaryota; kingdom Metazoa; phylum Chordata; class Amphibia; order Anura; family Hylidae; genus Hyla; species Hyla sarda. Next base: position 25,644,699 of record NC_079199.1, on the reverse strand, counting down.
CGTATTTTCCTACCCATTGACTTCAGCAGAGAAAATAAAATACGCAGCAGCAAATACGCAGCAAATACGCCGTGTGGGAATGTACCCTTAAAGTGCAGACCTACGTTGCAAAACAACAACTCCCAGTATGCCTGGACAGCCATTGGCTGTCCGGGCATGCTGGGAGTTGTAGTTTTGCAACAGCTGGAGCTCCACAGTTTGGAGATCGGGGTTATATTGTAATCGGTCAGAACGTCACCGATCAGCTAGTCATATGCCATCCCTGTAGATAAGGGAGAACTTTTAATCTCGGGATGACCCCCCCTTAAGGATACACTGCATACATTGTGTCAATAATCCAAAGCATTTACCAATGATGTTAAGTTGGGGAGAAAGTCGCTCTGGAGAACAAACCTGAATAGAATCAGCTCCTCATTATTTCTGTAAAAAGAGGCTGAAGGAACATCACTACTGTGGTGGGGGGACACTAAGGGGTGTCACTATTGTGGGAGACACAATAAGGGGGCATCACTGCTGTTGGAGAGCCCTAAGTGGGCATTGCTACTGTGGGGAGGCACAAAGGGGGAATCACTATTGTAGGGGGCAGTAATGGGACATCATTACTATTGGGGACACTAAGGGGGTCATCATTATTGTGGGTGGCACTAAGGAAGCATCATTACTGGTGGTTATATTTGGGGAGATTTATCAAAACCTGTGCAGAGGAAGAGTGGTGCAGTTGCCCATAGCAACCAATCAGATTGCTTCTTTCATTTTCCACAGGCCTCTTTAGAGGCCTGTGGAAAATGAAAGAAGCGATCTGATTGGTTGCTATGGGCAACTGCACCACTCTTCCTCTGCACAGGTTTTGATAAATCTCCCCCATTCAGTTTTTGTTCTCATTGACAAAAAGAGGCATAATTAATATGTGGGGGCCACAGAGAGGCATTATTAATGTGCAGGGGCATAAAGAGGGAATTTGTACGCACCTGCCCCCGATCCCCTAGACCAGTGGTCTTCAACCTGCGGACCTCCAGATGTTGCAAAACTACAACTCCCAGCATGCCCGGACAGCCGTTGGCTGTCCGGGCATGCTGGGAGTTGTAGTTTTGCAACATCTGGAAGTCCGCAGGTTGAAGACCCCTGCCCTAGACCCTTTCCTTTATAGAGGCCAAGAATAGGCAGTGCTGCACCACGGCAAGGGTAGAGGAGTATACATTGTTTTCTTGTTTTTACCCCTGCCTGAGAGCATTTAGGTGTAAAAATAATTGTCTGTCCACAGGTGACTGGTGTGGTCTGATAAAGTGTGATCACTATGCACTGAAATTATTCACACAACCATGCATGAGAGGCGGATCCAACAAGCGGAGGCAGGGGAACAGCAGTGGTAAGTATATGTAAAGAGGTTGTCCATTATTTCTCTTTATTGTTCAAAAGTGATCACAGTAAAGCTTTAAATATCTTTTATTTTTATTTTTTTTTAATCCATACTCACCTGCAGCGATCAACTGACATTACAGTCCTGCCAGTGCACCAGTCTCCACTCGTCACTACTTTCCGGTCACCTCTTGACACCAAGAAGTGTCTATTCAGCCAATAACTGGCAGAGCTATGTCACCATCGTAGTCACTGATTGGCTGAGCAGACAATTCCTTGTGTTCAAAAGGGAACCAGGTGACTGATCTCCGTCAGAATCACGGCGGCAGGGGATCACAGCAGGTGAGTATGAATTTTTTTTACATTTTTTTTTTCCAGCTTATCCACTGGACAACCCTTATCAAAGATTTCCCTTTATTTTTAGGGGACAGTAAAGGATTGTATATAGTTAGTACGTTTCCCAAAAGTAGTGTTTTCCAAACAGTGTGTCTCCAGCTGTTGCATAACTACAACTCCCAGCATGCCTGGACATCTTTTGTCCTGCCTAAATGTGACTGCTGCATTCTCCATTTCTTTTCCACCTTGGATAAATCAACCCCCCTCCCAGTGTAAACTCACTCATTTTGATTTTACTTTCGTTTCTTTGTGCCTGTGACTAATCTTACCTGGATGGGGAATCTGCCCTGACGTGTATTTGTTTTTCTCAGGTGAGGATTCTGCATTAAGCGTAGCTGTCGTTATAAAAAAAGAGCGCAATGGAAATGATATTGTGGTGACCTGGGGTGATGCAACGGTGTAGCAGGGTCTAGTGGTATTAACCCTGTGTGGCAAGGTGTTATTAACCCCTGATTTGTCGTGACGCCAGGATGTGGTTGTTTTCCAACCCAGAAACCTGACTAAACTGTATCAAAACGTGTGTACAAAGTTTTATCTGTATACGGTTGAAAACCGTATACGGTTTGAAAAGTGATGTCCGGTTGTATCCGTTTTTTTAAGAAAAAAAAACTGCATACGTTTTGAACTTTTCACTCCATTATGAATAAAGTTTCACTTGTTTGATTGAAATTCCAAGAAAAAAAAACTGTGCAAAGTCAAAAACCGTATGGTAAAAACTGGATGGAACTGTACACACATACAGTTCTGTACGGTTCCCATTGACTCCCATGTTAAAAAAAAAAAAACGTATACGGGTCTGTACGGTTTTTCACCTGGACCAAAAACCGTGGTAGGCCACGGTTTTCTGTCCAGAAAAAAAAAAGTAAAAAACGTGTGGTGTGAAAAATGGAGACAACCGTATACATTATGGTGCATACGGTTTTGAATGGAAAGTCTATGGCCACGGTTTTATGTACAGTTGCATACGTTTTGTTTTTTTTTGTATTTTTTAAACTGTATCCAAAAACTGTATAGAAAATCGTGGTGTGAACCCACCCTAACTGGAACTTTTACTTAAACTTCTTATAAAACAGTCTTTACAGTTATGCAGTTTCTTTAGAGGCAACCGGGATGCATGATACCTCACAGGCTTGCTGGGACTTGTAGTATTGAGATTTATGCAGGCCACTGTGTATGTTTGAGTTGAGTAGTAGTCACTAGAATTGTAGACAGAGCTTGATAACTCACGTTTTGAAGTGGCTGCAGGTTTCTTAGGCTTTGGCCTAGATGAGATGAATTTAGTAGTATATGCTGATTGTGCTTTGCTGAAATCCAGGAACTAAGAGAGTGAATTTACAGACTACAGCCCCTTATATACTAGGGGGGCTGGACTAATCCCATTGGTTGTCAAGCCTGGAGGTCCTGTTCCCAGGGAACTCTGGGTACATCACATGACAGTGGATCACATGACCCAGGAACGTCCTATACATTTTATACATTTGTACAAGCTTTATACATACTGAACAATATGTACAATACACTTACAATGAATTTATATGTAGCAAGAACTGATGAGTAAGGGGTGAAGCCCTGCAGGAGAGCCCTATGGACTGCAGGGACTCTTCCTGAGGGGACTTAAGACAAGAACAGGACAAGGTCTTGTACCGGGACACCACAATATCAGTAACAAGCATAACTCAGGAAATACTTTACTTAAATATGTAAGTAACCCCTCTTTTTACAGCTATTCACCCGCATTATAACTCAATATATTGGCAAAACATTAACCTTTCTAATAAACTTCATAAAAAAAGGTAGACAGGGCAGAGGAGCAGGTTAGGGGAGAGGGGGATTCTATAGCCACAAAACATATGGATATTTGGTGATGACTTGGAACAGACATGTAAGCGATGCTATATGCTTCCGCAGCATTATTTTTCTTCTGAAGTTGGAGTACCCTTTTAACTAAGCAGAGACCAGGAAAGAGACTACTATATCAATGATGCCAGGTAAGGGGCTTGTTAATAAACCGATATGAAGTAAATATTAGGCTGCTAAGCACTTTATATCTGTTACATTGTGGAAACAAGCTAACCACAGTTTTATTAGTCTCTGCGGGATCCATTATGGTCCTTTGTACTCTATGCATGTAATATGCCGGTCACATATGATAATGAAGCTGTATTCAACCACAGGAAGCGCTGGTAACAATTGATAAGCAATCATCTGCGCCTGCAATTTCTTAATAGTGTTAAATGGCCATTGGGATGTACTGTACGATATGACTCAGAGTAGCCCTGATAATCATCTATTCTAGCATTAAATATACAATTTACCTACAACTTTATTTATGTTTTCAACAGCAATGTGTGGTGGCCCAGTACAGGAGTTGCACCCCTGTACGCTAGCTGCCCTGTCCAGCAGCCTACATACAGTGACCCCTGCCCCCTCACCCCTGCACTTGTGTTCTACCTACTCCCTTAAATGCCTATGTTATACCATATAATGTACATAAAATGTGTTATAGCTTTAAGACCTGTTGTCATGTGATTGTAACCCAGTGAGGCATCAGTGACCATGTGACCTAAGAGTGACCTATTGGACCCCTCCTAATCTCCCCCATATAAGCCCTGGGTGGAGCCTCTGCTCTTTCTTTTATGCTCTTTCTGCTTAGCTGAGTTGCAGTAAATTCAAGTCCTGTCAGAGTGTGTCTTTCCTAAAGTCAATCAGGCAGCCACGGATTCTCAAGCCCATTGCCCCACAGGTAAAGTCAAAGCCTGGTAAACTACAGAAAGGGTGAAGTCAGTCATAGTCTGCCATAGTCAAGTCAGTTCAAGTCAATCTGTCTTCAGTCAGTGTGGCCTGCATCCAAATTGTCAAAGTCCACCATAAGTCCCAGCAGGCCCTAAGGTCTCTTTAGGTGGTGTAGAGGATAAACCATGCACTGGCGTCACGAACACAAGGGTTTCATGCCATCTGCCCCTAGGGTAATTCCATATGCCCTGGTTCTGAGGAATCAGCTCGACGGCTGCCCCGATGTGACCTGTTACCTCCGGATGTCGCCATGAGGCTGAGAGGGTCTAGAGCCGAGGTACTTTAGTGCCTCGGGGACTGGTGACCCCGAGGTGCCGAAACTCACTGGGTGTATTGGCTCACTGAGTTGAAGCACGGGCACCATGATCTCTTCACCTTTGTGGCACTCACCTCTTGATTCCCGGCCTTCTGGCTAGGATCAGAGACATTTTTATAGATCCGACCGGATGTCCGGGCAGCATATCTACGCACATTCACTTATTTATTTATTTTTTGTCTCACTGTATCACTTTTTCCGTTTTGTGTGTCCACTGGATTTGTCAGGATGCGGTAGCCCTTCTGGGTGTCCCTCCTGGCGGTCTAGGGGAGGTGTGTGTGGCCATCAGGTTTGGGTGATTAGAGAGCACGTTCCTCGGCTCTTAGAATCTCCAGCTGTTGCAAAACTACAACTGCCATTATGCCCAGCATGAAATTTTACTAGTTCTGATATTTCCAAATGTGGCGAAACCAACTTAGCTTATATTTTTTGGGTATTTTGATCTTAAAATATTTTTTAGGTTTTATAAAACATTATTATTATTTTTTATTTTAGTCCAGCTAGGGTACTCGAACATACAGTTACTGGTACGATACACTGTAGTACTTTTGTATTGCATTGTATTGTAATTTTACAGTTCTCCTATTATACTCTGGCCTTTACTAGGCACCCAGATGACCACCAGTCAGCACCCCACAATCTGAGCTTAATTGGCCTGGATCACAGCTAGGGATTACAGCAGGTGTAAGCTATACAGTTACGGCACAAGAAAAAAAAAGTAAACATACCCTTTAGCACTACACCTACACCTACATTTCTACATTGATTACTTATAAAATGTGACCTGATTGTTATAAGTGGCGATTATAGACAAACACAATCAACTAAACTAAGAACACACAAACAATTGTATTGCTCATGGACCAACGGCTTTCCAGGCATGCTGGGAGTTGTAGTTTTGCCACAGCTGGAGGCACACTGGTTGAGCAACATTGATAGCGTGTTATTTTTTATTGTTGACTATGGGATAATGGCATGATCTTTTACTAGTTCTGACATTTCTAAATGTGGCCATACCAGCTTAGCTTATATTTTTTTGGTATTTTGATCTTTATATATTGTTTAGATTTAAAAAAACATTATTATTATTATTTATTTTTTTTAGTCCAGCTAGGGGACATGAACATACAATTACTGGTACAATACACTGTAGTACTTTTGTATAGCATTGTATTGTAATTTTACAGTTGTCCTTTGGCACTCTGTCTCTGGCGTTTACTAGGCACCCGGGTGCAATGACCACCTATCGGCACCCCACAATCTGAGGTTAATTGGCCTAGATCAAGCTAGGCTTTGCACATACAGCACAAGAAAAAAGTAAATAAGCCCTTTAGCATGACCTACATTTCTGCATCGATTACTAATAAAATGTGCTCTGATTGGTAAGTCACAATTACAGACAAATACAATCTAACTAAAGGAAGAACACACAAACAATTGTAATGTTCATGTCCTTTATTGAATAGTATTGCCCCTAAGCTTTCTTGTAGCACATGCTTGGTAGAAATTTAAAAATCTGCAGCCATAGATACTTTATAAATGCCTGATCGCGGGGGGTGCGAACTCTGGGACCCACGTGATCTCCTGTCCGCGGCTCTCCCATGCAGGAGGCATGTCGACCGCAGCATGACGCCGTGGCCGATACGCCCCCTCGATGTATCTCTATGGGAGATGGCATCCCGCCTCTCCCATAGAGCTGTATGGAGAGGGCGTGCAATTGACCTGCGCAGAGCTGCAGCAAAGATGGGTCCCCGGATGGGAGATTGGGGGGGGGGGGGGGTCCGGGTCCCAGCGGTCAGACCCTGTGTATAGGGGATAAGTGTCTAGTGCTGCAGTACTCTTAAATAGGCGCTGTTACTGTTTTGCAAAGATACATATAAAAGGTTTTTGATTCTGAGAGTGTTCATTGGAAATCAGCCCAACTTTTCCATGTATGTGAGCAAAGATCTGCTGAAAAATACCACATACAAATTATACAATGGCCAGAAATAGTGCTTCTCCTCATGTACACACACAGGGTAGCTGTTACGCCGAGCGCTCCGGGTCCCCGCTCCTCCCCGGAGCGCTCGCAGCGTTCTCTCATTCGCAGCGCCCCGGTCAGACCTGCTGACCGGGTGCGCTGCGATATTACTCCCAGCCGGGATGCGATTCGCGATGCGGGACGCGCCCGCTCGCGATGCGCATCTCGGCTCCCGTACCTGACCCGTTCCCCGTTTGTGTTGTCCCGGCGCGCGCGGCCCCGCTCCTTAGGGCGCGCGCGCGCCGGGTCTCTGCCATTTAAAGGGCCGCTGCGCCACTGATTGGCGCAGCAGGCCTAATCAGTATTCTCACCTGTGCACTCCCTACTTATACCTCACTTCCCCTGCACTCCCTCGCCGGATCTTGTTGCCATTGTGCCAGTGAAAGCGTTCCCTTGTGTGTTCCTAGCCTGTGTTCCAGACCTCCTGCCGTTGACCCTGACTACGATCCTTGCTGCCTGCCCCGACCTTCTGCTACGTCCGACCTTGCTCTTGTCTTCTCCCTTGTACCGCGCCTATCTTCAGCAGTCAGAGAGGTTGAGCCGTTGCTGGTGGATACGACCTGGTTGCTACCGCCGCTGTAAGACCATCCCGCTTTGCGGCGGGCTCTGGTGAATACCAGTAGCAACTTAGAACCGGTCCACCAGCACGGTCCACGCCAATCCCTCTCTGGCACAGAGGATCCACCTCCAGCCAGCCGAGTCGTGACAGTAGCATAGCCTAAAAAAAAGTCACCTGAAATGACAGGCACGTTTTAAAAAGCGTTATCCGGGATAAAAAAACAGCTGATTTTTAAAAAATTATACTTTATATCTCTACTCATTGTGGGCTTAGGAGTCCAGTGGGTGGTTCTAATCATTGATTGACAGTTATTTCTATATACACATGCAGTCACTGACTCGGACCACCCACTAAATTCCTGAACCCAGAATGAGCAGAAACCAAAATCAATAAATTATTAGTTCTACTGCATCTTTTCCTACAAAACTATATATCAATATCTATAACATACCAATGGCTGTATGGGCATGCTGGAAGTTGTAGTTTTGCAACAGCTGATTTAGACCATGCTATGAACAGATCGGGTTTCAAAGGATAGGTGATAAGATGTCTGATCTCAAGGGGCCCGCCGCTGGGACTGGGGACGTCACGCCATGCCCCTTTGTGACACCACGCCCCCTCCATTGTCTATTTGAGGGGGCGTGGTGGCCGTCATGCCCCCTCCCATAGACATGAATGGAGGGGGCGTTGCGTGACGCCAAGAAGGGGCATGGTGTGACATCACATCTCTAGTCCCGAAAACACAGAGGTTTCTGAGACTGGAGCAGCAGCCTCACATAGAATGCGGGTGCTGCATGGAGATCGCGGGGGGCCCGCCACTTGGACCCCCGCGATCTCCATGCAGCACCCGCATCAGACATCTTATCCCATAGTCTTTGGATAGGGGATAAGATGTCCGGAATACCCCTTTATTCTTAAATGGGCACTGTCATTAAAATTATTATAATTTTTTTATATATATATAATAAAGCAGGTAAAGTAGATCAAATTTGTAATTTACTCCCTGTAAAAAAATGGCTTTTTATGTCACTATCATGGCCTTATAAATCTGGCCACTAGGGGTCTCTCTTCTGGTCCAAACCACATTCCGTCTGCTCAAAAGCACAGATTTCAGTCTTCTGGCAGAAGACCAAACTCAGGAAGTTCTGTCTGACCATAGGCAGGGAATAGCACTCGCCTTTCCTATTTCATACACAGGCAGAGAGCGAGTGCTATTCACTGCCTATGGCCAGACCGCACTTCCTGAGTTTGGTCTCCTGCCAGGAGACTAAAATCTGTGCTTTTGAGCAGACGGAATGCAGTCTGGACCGGAAGGGAGATCCCCTAGTGGCCAGACTTATAAGACCATGAAAATGACATAAGAATTTTTTTTTACAGTGAATAAATTACAAATATTATTTATTTTATCTGCTGTATCATATGCAAAAGATAATTTTAATGACAGTGCCTATTTAAGATTATGATCTGGATATATTGTTGGAAGAACACTTGTGACAATAGCCGATGTACAATAATTACAGTAGATAGATACTTATATAAATAGAAGTGGGACTAAGACCCGAGGCGATCTAAAACTTTTGACATGTCTGGGTAACATGTCAAAAGTTGTTCTAAAAGATGCTGGCGCTTTAAGAAGCCAGGAAACGTAACATGCTGAGGGTCCCGGAGCACTGCACTTCAGGAACACTGCTAAAGACCACTGCTAATGGATCCTGTGGCTGTCCAGACTATTTCAGTAAAAATGACAGATCCTCCAAATTTTTTGTAATGGTCTAAACAAGTTTACTACTTTTTAACATCTGTCTGACACTAATTCTAATGACTTGAAAGCACAAATCATTTACTCTGTTTCTCATTCTATAATCCAAATATTAAATATTTGCCAAAACATGGGAATTATTTACAAACAATTTCTATTTCTTATCTATTGCTGCCTAAAGGAGAACTCCAGCCAAAACTAACTTGTTCCCTATCCACAGGATAGGGGATAAGTAGCTCATCAGAATCCCCGCGATCTCCGGTACGGGACCCCCGGTTGTCAGTGAGGAGTGCGTGTTGTCTTCCTTCCGGTAGACGGCATACGCTCTATCCATTTCTATGGGAGCGCCGGTGTGCTCCCATTGAAATTAATGGAGCGTGTCCAGTCTGCAGCATGCGGTCATCACTGAGAGCTGGGTCCCGTTTCAGAGATCGAGGGGGTGGTCAGACCCCCATCGATCGCGTACTTATCACCTATCCTGTGGATAGGGGATAAATTAGTTTTGTATGGAGTTCTCCTTTAAAGGGGTATTCCAGGAAAAAAACTTTTTTATATATATCAACTGGCTCCAGAAAGTTAAACAGATTTTTAAATTAATATATAAAGAATATATAACCAATCCTTCTAGGATTTTACCCCTAAAGGGTACACAATGAATTCCAAATTAATATAGAGATGCTTCAATTGATATAAATTTTATTATACATATATAAAACAATTATATAAAATTACTCTAATCCTGGCACAGATATATTAACGGTGAATATACCACTAGGGCCCATTGGAATATTCACCGTTAATATATCTGTGCCAGGATTAGAGTAATTTTATATAATTGTTTTATATATGTATAATAAAATTTATATCAATTGAAGCATCTCTATATTAATTTGGAATTCATTGTGTACCCTTTAGGGGTAAAATCCTAGAAGGATTGGTTATATATTCTTTATATATTTTATTCCCGGCCGTTGGGGTTTCGGCATATAACCAACCATATCCTCGGATTTTTGATTTGTGAGCTGCACACATTTTCCTTTTTTTTACAAATCTGTAAATTACTTCTATTAAAACTCTTAATCCTTTCAGTACTTATGAGCTTCTGAAGTTAAGGTTGTTCTTTTCTGTCTAAATCCTCTCTGATGACACCTGTCTCAGGAAACGCCCAGTTTAGAAGAGGTTTGCTATGGGGATTTGCTTCTAAACTGGGCGTTTCCCGAGGCAGGTGTCATCAGAGAGGATTTAGACAGAAAAGAACAACCTTAACTTCAGAAGCTCATAAGTACTGAAAGGATTAAGATTTTTTTAATACAAGTAATTTACAAATCTGTTCGACTTTCTGGAGCCAGTTGATATATTAAAAAAGTTCAAATGAACAAGACGGCTCACCTCCACTGCAATCCCCACACTCAGCGCAGACTGGCCGGCAGTGCCTCTGGCCTAATACTAGGAGCAAAAGACTTGATGTCCAGCGAGGTAGGATGCAAAACAGGATTCCTTTATTGAGGACACATGGTCAGCACGTAAAACCAACACGTTTCGGGTCAGACAGCACCCTTAATCATGGCATCATGATTAAGGGTTAAGGGTCCTGTCTGACCCGAAACGCGTTGGTTTTACGTGCTGACCATGTGTCCTCAATAAAGAAATCCTGTTTTGCATCCTACCTCGCTGGACATCAAGTCTTTTGCTCCATATATTAAAAAAAAGTTTTTTTCCTGGAATACCCCTTTAATTATTATAAGTAAGAATATAATCTGGAATGGGCTCCTCAGATTCGCTGATCATACACTCATATAAACATAACCCATTCACGTCCCCCCATCATTCACATATTCTCTCCACGTCCATTCGCTCTCTCACCCTCACCTTCAGAGCCGGCTTCATCCTTCCTCCCATACCGGTCGGGCTGATTCTCAATACTAAGCTCCCTTTCTCCTGACTTTGTTTGGCGCCGATCCCTCCCTTTATTCACAGACCTGTAATTCTCAGACACTTGCGAGGGAGTTGATAGACATTGATTAGCGCAAGCGGTATTTAATTTTAAAAAAAAAGTCTTTGTTATTATGTTGCAAGACTATATTTAATAATCATTGCAAAAAGAATCGCTGGTTGAATCAAGGCTCGAAAATTGTTCCAACCTTCATACGTTAATAGTCCGGAATTGTTTGATCTTATTTTTTGTGGACCCTAAAGAGGACAGGAAATGGGTTGGATTTGCTGAATGGCACAAACCTTATTTCCACTTCTCTTCATAGGAGAAGAATTGGAAAGTAGTCCTTTGTGCCTGCGATCATGTGGGCTGAAATGCCATTGATGCGTGTATTTATAGGCCGTAGAAGGGTGATCATTTATTCCAGAACCTTTGGAACCATGTCAAATGGAAAGCGAATGCTGTTTATTTAACCTGCGTAGATTAATTGGGAATTCATGAATGAATTGAATTTGCATTTTCATTGTAGAACCTGTTCCTAGCCAAACTGTAACTTCCATTACTGAACATTAGGGTGCGCTCCAGAACTCAGAGCATACCCTATACCAGTGGTCTTCAACCAGCGGACCTCCAGATGTTGCAAAACTACAACTCCCAGCATGCCCGGACAGCCAACGGCTGTCCGGGCATGCTGGGAGTTGTAGTTTTGCAACATCTGGAGGTCCGCTGGTTGAAGACCACTGCCCTATGCAGTAGTCTCCAAACTGTTAGGCCATGTCCACACGGAGGAAATTCCACCAAAATTTACTGCCCATTGATTTTAATGGAATTGCGCAGTCACACTCATCCACTTCAGCCACAGAAATTCTGCTTTCCGCATCCGGTAAAAATATAAGCCCAGTGTAATATTTTTCAAAATTCTGCTGCGGAATCCTATTGAAGTCAATGGGGCTTGAATTTTGGCGGAATTCTGCATTCTCAGAACACAGAAATTCTACCGGAACTCCAAGGGAATTCCGTAATACCGTTTAGCAATCTTTGCAGAAATTCCACCATGTAAACATAGTCTTAGTCTGCAAAACTACAAATCCCAACATGCCTACAAATCCCAACATGCCCAGACAGCCAACGGGAGTTGTAGTTTTGCAACATCTTGAGGTGCATAGTTTAGAGACCACTGCTCTAAAAGCATACTCGTGAACACCTATAACAAATACCTTTTACGATGGGCAAACCTAAATATTTCTACAGCAGTATATTTATAGGGGGCGCAGAGGTTGATGTTACACTTGGACTTTAGCAGTCGCTCACATACCGCACACCAGTGTTTATTCTCTGTATCATGACTTCACCTTGTGCACTGCACATTGTGCCCCTGAAGGCAGGCATATTTCTGCAATTTGCTTTGATTTGCGATACCACAAAAAAAAACTCACAATTTGCACACAACTGTGTGGTTTCCAATATGGATCTATGTATGGGGAATATGGGGTAAAGGGAGCATGGAGACCTGGCTGAGAGAGGGTGGGCCTGAGTAATTGTCTATTTGTAGGAGGAAGGCATGAGCAGCAATTCATGTAAAGCAGGGGTCTCAAACTCCTTGCCCGCAGAACGAAATTTTGCAGCCCGGATCTGGGATTTGTATCGCCCGACACCGGGACATGCAGTATTGATTTCTTCAGGCATTTAGCCCTGGTGAAGGTCTATAATAAAACCCTCAACTGATCTGAATGACTTGGAAAATATATACAAATAAATGACATAAAAGAAGCCAAAGCTGGCACTCGAAACATATTTTATACTTACATGGGCAACAAAGTAATCACAATAGACCAGAAACCTGTGATCTTCTCACACCTAAGCAAAAGAAGAAAAGAGCGCGAAGCGGGGGTTGGCAAGTGCCCTTCATTCATCTCTATGAGAGAGCCGGAGTCACAGGAGGTCGCGGGGGGTCCCAGCGGTCAAACCCTCCAAACCACTCCATATACACATTGGAACCCTCCAAACTACTCCATATACACATTGGAACCCTCCAAACTACTCCATATACACACTGGAACCCTCCAAACCACTCCATATACGCATTGGAACCCTCCAAACTACTCCATATACACATTGGAACCCTCCAAACTACTCCATATACACATTGGAACCCTCCAAACCACTCCATATACACATTGGAACCCTCCAAACTACTCCATATACACATTGGAACCCTCCAAACTACTCCATATACACATTGGAACCCTCCAAACTACTCCATATACACATTGGAACCCTCCAAACTACTCCATATACACATTAGAACCCTCCAGACCACTCCATATACACATTGGAACCCTCCAAACTACTCCATATACACATTGGAACCCTCCAAACTACTCCATATACACATTGGAACCCTCCAAACCACTCCATATACACATCTGCATTTTAAAAGAACAAAGATCCATTAGGGACATTGATGATATGTCGTACCAATGTTCTACTTATATTTCTTAAATATGGGTTTCTTCTACTTGCAACATCTACCACGAGAGGCTGACAGATTTATCTCTTTGTGTTATGTTTTTCTTTATTATGTTTATAGTAGAAAACTCATTAAATAAACAGTTTACAAAAAAAACTACAAACAAACAAACATGTTCACATGACTGCTGATGGCAATTGCTATGGGTCATCAAGCATGCTGCCATATTTAGAATGAAGATGTGTATATGGAGTCATTCAGACACTATGACTAAGGTGTAAATTGGAGAAACGCGTAAGAAGACCCTTCCACTATGGTTTCATTGATGTATGTATACTGAACAATGAACCACCTGGTTAAGAAGAACTTATTGAGCCGAACTCATAATATATGTACACAATCATTTCCTTTCCTCAATATACAGGCACTTGTATCTCTGTTGGATAAAGGCCATAACAGAGCGTGTTGCATTTTCTCATTCTCCGCTCAGACCCTGTCTGCGGTAATATAATAGAGCCTTAAGTAAAAGTTCTTTGGATAATGGCAGTGCGGGGCTTTTGGGAGCAAACAGTAAAATGAAAATTGCTATCAGTGAAATGTGCGTTCATTGTGCTCATAAATCCTGCCATGTACTACCTTGTAATTTTCACCTGGGATAATGGTACCAGCAGCAAGTTTACTTCTGCAAATATTTGCCTGAATTTTTCTGCCACAACATTAGACCCCCCCGAGTAGCCAAGGCCACATTTATTTACAGCCTCGTTTTGTAAAACTTGCAGTACCAACTATTAACTCATTCACAGTGGCAAATCTTAGAGAAACCTGCCTCGCTGCTTCAAGAGTATATGTTTAACATATTCGCCAATGGACCTCTGCAGAGCATTTCCAATGAGATCATTACCTCGGTGGTGGAGCTAGGAATAACTCATTGTTCTGCCTATTTCTTCTATCCGCGGATAAGTTCTACGTGCATGAATGTTATATGAAAGCATTAGATTTCATTTTCTCTACCTTTTGTTAGGAAAAGTCATCAACTGCGCTTGTCAGATTTCCTGAGGGTGGGACAAAGAATACATATTCATTCTGTAATTCCAGGATATATGTATTATTTTGCTGTACTGTGAATTTGGCCTTTTGTACAGCAAAGCCAAGAGTCTGTTCGGTGGCAGATGGAGTGCCTTGGTACCATATTATGAAGGATATAGCCACAGCAGGGTTGGAAGAACATATCTCGAAATATCAGGGGGCGCCAACAAACCACTCTGCCTTGGCCAGGGTATTAAAGGAGTTATGTGGTGCAGGACAACATATCCCCTATCCAAAGGATAGGAGATTAGTGTCTGATCATGGGGGACCATCCCACCCTCCGTGATCTCCTGCATGGCACCCAGCTCTCTGCAGGGAAGGAGCTGTGTGGGCCACGGCAGGAAGCGGTGGCCGCCATACCCCTTCCATGTATCTCTATGGGAGAGGCGGAGATACAAGAACGCTGTATACAGCGTTCTTGTATCTCCGCCTCTCCCATAGAGATACATGAAGGGTGCGTGTTGTACCCAGATTCGTACTCCGCCCCTAGACATGTTAACCCCCTATCCAAAGGACAGGGGATAACATCTCTGATTGCGAGGAGTCCAGACCCCCCCCCCCCCCCCCCCCCCGCAATCTCTGTGCCGGTGCTGCGGCGTTACGGTCACAGAGGCCTGGGGCTTCCGTGATCATGATGGCTAGTACACAGCCATCATGCCTCCTCCCATAGACATGAATAGAGGGGGTGTGGCTGCTGTGTTCGCCAGTCATCTGGCACGGAGCGGAGTTTTCTCAGATTCACATTGATTCACATATACAATATGTCTACCTTATATTTACATAATAAGGTTGACAAGTTTTTACTTTTTGAAGACATCAGAGGGCTTCAAAGTTTAGCAGCAATTTTCCAGTTTTTCATGAAAATTTCAATTTCAGTGACCAGTTCAGTATTAATGTGAATTTGAGGGTCTTTATGTTAGAAATCCCCCATAATTGACCCCATTATGAAAACTGCACCCTCAAAGTATTTAAAATGACATTCAGAAAGTGTGTTTGCCTTTTAGGTGTTTTACAGGAATAGCAGCAAAATGGAGGAGAAAATTCTAAATCTTCATTTATTACACTAACATGTTCTTGTAGCCCCATTTGTTTAATTTTTACAAGGGGTAAAAGGAGAAAAAGCACCCCCAAAATTTGTTATCCAATTTATCCCAAGTAAGGAAAAACCTCATCTGTATGTAAACTGCTCTTTGGTTGCATTAGAGGACTCAGAAGGGAAGGAGCGACATTGGGCTTTTGGAAAGCGAATTTTGCTGAAATGGTTTTTGGGGGGCATGTCACATTTAGGAGTTCCTAATGGTGCCAGAACAGAAAAAAAAATAAAACACATGGCACTCACAGGTGTTTGACGACTTTTCATTAAAGTTGGAAATAAAAATGAAAAATTTTATTTTTCATTTTTACAGACCCCTGTTCCAAACATCTGTTAGACACCTGTGGGGTGTAAATGCTCACTGCACCCCTTGTTACATTCCTTGAGGGGTGTAGCTTCCAAAAAAGGGTCACACATGGGTGTTTTTTTAGCATTTATGTCAGAAATGCTGCAACTATCAGCCACCCCTGTGCAAATCAACAATTTAGGCCTCAAATGTACATGGAGCGCTCTCACTCCTGAGCCATGCTGTCCGCCCGCAGAGCACTTTTTTACACCTACATATTGGATATTTCTTTACTCGGGAGAAATCGCGTTACAAATTTTGGGGGTCTTTTTCTCCTTTTACCTCTTGTGAAAATGAAATGTAAGGACCAATACCAGCATGTTAGTGTAAAAGTTTTTATTTTTTTATACTAAAATGCTGGTGTAGCCCCCAACTTTTCCTTTTTATAAAAAGCCCCCCAAAATGTATAACATAATTTCTCCCAAATATGGTTATAACTACAACTTTCAGCATGCACGAACAGCCAAAGGTCATGCTAGGAGTTGTAGTGGTGTGCCTCCAGCTGTTGCATAACTACAACTCCCAGCTCCTTGTTGCATAACTACAACTCCCAGCTCCTTGGCTGTGCATGATGGGAGTGGTACTAATGAAACAGCAGGAGGCACATAGGCCTCACCTTCAGCTGTATCTCCCCCCCACCTCCGCTGCCCGCCAAGGGACCGCTGCCACCCACCGGACCTGGTAAAGGACCCTTGCGGCGGGACACCCCCATTCACCGGCCAGCAGGAGTCATGATTGGTCAATCGTCCTGACCGACCAATCATGGCGATCGTGAGGTGGCACCCACGCCACTTCACTACTACTGGGCAAGGGTGATTGGTGCTGTCTTGGACAGCACCAATCACCTTTTTTTTTCCAGGTTACCAGAGCTGCGACTTTCTGGTCAGAATTTAACCATCCAGGCATTGTCACAGGATGTCTGCTAAATGATTTCAGCAGGCATCCCGTTCCGTTCACTGCCCGGTTACTGGTGGTGAACAAAAATGCAGTGGGCGTACATGTACGCCCTTGGTCCTTAACTACCAAGACATGAGGGCGCACCTATACGCCCTTCATCCTTAAGTGGTTGAAGCAATATGTCCCCTATTATTCTCCTCTTTCTCTATGCAGTATTATAGGACCTTTCAGGATCTGATGATGTCATCACAGGTCCTAAAGCATCCTGAATGGTCCTGTAACAGTGTTTGCACTGCTCTATAAGCTTTGTACAGGCCAAAGATGAAAAAATGTATATTATTGCATTTTGCCACATTTGCACAAAATCACAACATTTTTGCTGTGATTTTGAGCAAAACGTGGCAAAATGCAATAATATGCCTGTCAATAGGGCATCTAAGGAAGAGGTGGATCCAGAGTCTAGTCTTGGGAGGGACACAATCAGAGTATCGTGCGGTGGTCGACCCGCCCCCTCCTATAGACTTGCTTTGAGGGGGGCGTGGCATAACACCCCCTCAATGCAAGTCTATGGGAGGGGGCGTGTCGACCCTCGCAGCCCGCACCCAGCGTTCGGAACAAAATTTTCCGAACGCTGGGGCAGTGGACTACCCCTTTAAGTATGCAGCACAGTTTCCCTCACATTAGGTTGGCAGCACAGTTCCCCCCACATTAGGTTGGCAGCACAGTTCCCCTCACAATAGGTAGGCAGCACAGTTTCGTCCCCCCCCCCCCCCCACCACATTAGGTAGGCAGTATAGTTCACCCACATTAGTTTGGCAGTATAGTTCCCCCACATTAGGTTGGCAGTATAGTCCCCCCCCCCCACACACATTAGGTTGGCAGTATAGTTCCCCCACATTAGGTTGGCAGTATAGTTCCCTCCACATTAGGTTGGCAGTATAGTTCCCCCCACATTAGGTTGGCGGTATAGTTCCCCCCACATTAGGTTGTAGTTCCCCCACATTAGGTTGGCAGTGGCCCCCACAGACATGCTGCCTCCAGCCATATACAGTGTATGGCTGTAGGCTGTATGCCTGTGTACTGCCCCCACTTCAGTGCTCCGTTCTCCGCAGGGTAAGTGGGCGGTATTGTTCTCCACTCACGGATGGCCTGCAGATCCGACCTTTTTTTTTTGCATATTTTTCTATGCAGAGAATAGGTTGGATTGGCCAGACGGAGATTAGAGTGCAATACTGCCTGCTTTCCAGGCTTATATCTCATGATTGCAGCAGGTCTAGGGAGTGAGACTCTGTGCCATCAACGACACATTGACATGACATGACATGCCTGAGAACATCTCAACAGTTGTCTAATGACAGTAATTCTTTAACACACACACACACACAAACAACAATGCTAGAAGGGTGAAGAACTTGGCTAGCCCCGTCTCTCTTAAGCAGAATGTTAGAGCAGTGTAGTGCCCGGCAGCATGTAGTGAGCGGTTGTCAGAGGAGAGTAGTCCAGGAGATCTTGGGGCAATGCCAGCTCTTGCTAAGAATTCTGTCCAGGACACTATCCTAACTAGTCCTAATCTGAGAGCAGAAGCGAGAGGACTCCAGAGCAAAGTGCCTGTCCAGCAGGGATAGTACACTAAGGTTAACACTAGCCTGGACCTCACAATTGCTACACTAGGGCTGAAGTGGGCTTCTGGACAGCCCTTTCAAAATCAATCCAAATCATGAATCTTTAAAGGGTTATCCAGGAAAAAAATGTATATATATATATATATATATATATATATTTATCTATATATATATATATGAACTGGCTCCAGAAAGTTAAACAGATTTGTAAATTGCTTCTATAAAAAAAAATCTTAATCCTTTCAGTACTTATGAGCTGATGAAGTTGAGTTGTTCTTTTCTGTCTAAGTGCTCTCTGATGACACGTGTCTCAGGAACCGCCCAGTTTAGAAGCAAATCCCCATAGCAAACCTCTTCTACTCTGTGCAGTTCCCGAGACAAGCAGAGATGTCAGCAGAGAGCACTGTTGCCAGACAGAAAAGAACAACTCAACTTCAGCAGCTGATAATTATTGAAAGGATTAAGATTTTTTAATAGAAGTAATTTACAAATCTGTTTAACTTTCTGGAGTTAAATAGATATAAAAAAATTAAAAATTAAAGTTTTTTTTCCTGGAATACCCCTTTAAGTTTGCACCCGCTGTTGAGAATTGCAGTAACGGCGAAACAAGTGGATGTGTTTTCCCACTTCTGAGCTCTTCCACAATCCAGCTTCTACTACTACAGCATAGGACTTGTGACAAGTCCTGGGACCCTAAACACACACATACACCTTAAATATCCCTTCTCCAGCCAGATTCCTGTACAAAACAATGGGGGTAATTTACTAATGTGACAAGGTTACCAAGGTACCATGCCTGATAAAGGGACCAAGGAGGTCTTGAAAGCTTACAACTAGAGATGAGCGAACTTACAGTAAATTCGATTAATCACAAACTTCTCGGCTCGGCAGTTGATGACTTTTCCTGCATAAATTAGTTCAGCTTTCTGGTGCTCCGGTGGGCTGGAAAAGGTGGATACAGTCCTAGGAGACTCTTTCCTAGGACTGTATCCACCTTTCCCAGCCCACCGGAGCACCTGAAGGCTGAACTAATTTACGCAGGAAAAGTCATCAACTGCCGAGCCGAGAAGTTTGTGACAAATCGAATTTACTGTAAGTTCGCTCATCTCTACTTACAACCTATATCCTCTCAGTTAGCCAATAAAGGTATCATTGCTACTCCACTTATCTTCTATATTTCCAAGGCTATCACGGTACAAACTCCATCCAATGTGATCCCGACTATTTTTCTCTAGGGTTTTTCATTCAAATTGTGTCACATATTTCGTTTGCCAGATTTTGAAACCAAAAGATACAAAAAAAAAACAACAACTCTGTTTTACTGAGAAAACCCGAAAAAATGGGGCTTGGCCGCTGGGAAAAGGGGTGTGTGTCCTCGAAAAAGGGGCATGTCCCCACAAGTTTACTAATGTTTCTGTGGTGGGGGTGTGATGAGGGCAGATGTTATTACCCTAGGGGCAGATAGAATTAACCCCTTGTATTCATTACACCAGGGCGTGGTTTAACCCTTTCACCACCCGAAGGTATACCGCTGGATCCTGGGCTAGGCACGGGGGTAATAATGACTCCAACGCCAAGTTACGGACAATGGTAGCTTTACTGAGTAACAGATGGAACAGTCTATACCAGTGGTCTTCAACCTGCGGACCTCCAGATGTTTCAAAACTACAACTCCCAGCATGCCCGGACAGAGATGGGGCATCACCGTCGACCTGTAGGTCGACGCTACGTCACCATGAGCGCTTATGGCGGCGTCCCGTTAGGGCGATCGGGGGGGTCCCAGCGGTCGGACCCCCCCGCGATCAAACACTTAACCCCTATCCTGTGGCTGTCCGGGCATGCTGGGAGTTGTAGTTTTGCAACATCTGGAGGTCTGCAGGTTGAAGACCACTGGTCTATACAGTGTAGCCAGGCCTACGGAGGTGACCAGTGACTTCAGAGACCTTAAAGGACAACTGCAGCGGCATTACACTTATCCCCTATCCACAGGGTCCCAGCGGTCGGACCCCCCCCCCCCCCCCGATCGCCCTAACGGGACGCCGCCATAAGCGCTCATGGTGACGTAGCGTCGACCTACAGGTCGACGATGATGCCCCATCTCCTCCCCGTCCCCATACAGTTCTATGGGGGATGCGGGGAGGCACGAATGCTGCCTCCCCGCCTCTCCCATAGAGATGTATGGAGGAGGCGTGCCGGCTGCAACGTCATGCTGCGGCTGGCACACCCCCTTCACGGGACAGCCGCGGCCCCATACAGCACCCCCGCGATCAAACACTTATCCCTTATCTTGAGAATAGATGACAATGACTGACTTGACTGGAGACAGACTAAGCTGTGACTTTATCTTACTTGTAGACTTGTAACTTGTGGCTGCAGACTTGACTTGAGGCTCCTATGACTCCAGACTCTTAGGCTCGACTGCACCTCAGCAAAGACTCAGGAACTAAGAGAGAGAAGAGACTCCTCCTATGGCTTTTATCGGGGAGACTCTGGTGGGGTCCCATTGGTCACCCTTAAGTCACCTGGTCACTGATCCCTTCCGGGTAACAATCACATGAAAACTCACATGACAACTGGTGATCACATGTTAACCTTTCTTAAGGATACAACATTCTTTATACATAACATAGGGTTACAGTAGAACAGATGAGGGGGGGGGGGGGGACAGGGGACACTGCAGGGAGGCTACCTGATAGGGCAGCAAGGGTACAGGGTAACAACTCCTGTACTGCGCACCGCAAATTCCTAATGTAATGGTGCTTGCCAGAAATAACAATCCTGCCAGTTGGGCAATGAGTACCATTGGCAGATAAAGCCCGTGTCTATAACCCTTTCATGATCTTCAACTTGGGCCAACTCCTTACATGACAGTGTGCTCAGTCTATCACCGGCTGAGGCGGGACATCGCTGCGGCCGGCAATACGCTGACCGCAGTGTGATGTTTTCAGCCTATGAAGTAGGGACCCGAGCAGCGCCGGAGGAACGGGACACCGATACCGGTGCAACAGGGGAACGTAGGAAGTGAAAGTTAGTTTTTTTAAGTTTTTGCAGCTCGGGCACAGGGGAAGGTAACATTTTTCTGCCGTATTTCTCCTTTAATACTCAGGATGTGACTGCTCTTCTGACAATTACATGTAACCAAATGCACAGCAACACTTCACCTGTAGTCAAAAGAGCATCGAAACTGCCGACCAAGGCCCACATTCTCCTGTCAAGAAAAGCTGGTTAACACTTCCTAACATCTCAGAACACATGTTGTAGGTAACAAAACGCCACAACGTTTGCCATTTAACGCGTTTCAAAGGAAACTCTTGCTTTTTACTGTTTCTTTTTCTTATTTCTATAGGAGCGAGACTTGATAAGGCCGTAGACGTGAATGCCCGGTGTTATAGCAACAGTTTAATTTCCAAACAAAGCCACGTCTTATGACACTGTACGGAACGGTAAGACAGACAAGTCTATGGGTCCTGATAAAACCTGGGATTTCATATACAATTACCAGTGGGCTTTTTTTCCCCCCACAGTGTAATTGGCACCAGATAGAGCTTCCCTCTGAGAACTGTACAAAGATTAATTACCAGCGTTAGAAGATAATGGAATTTAACAATTACAGTCTAATAGGTGAAATTAAAAATAAGCAGCCGCAGAGGGGCGAACCGCAGTGTTAAGCTTTGATTAACACTTTTTAATAGGTTTTTTCTAAGCCAGTAGCGGTGCCCGCGGCTCCACAAAATCTCTCTCCCCTATATCGCTTAGATCTCAGACACTGGGAACAGAACCTCATAGCGGCCCTGTGTAACTTACTTTATCGACCTCCAGTCACTCATGAAAATATCCACCTTTTTGTAATCATTTTCTTCATTACACGTCCCTGTGGTAAACTGCTCTGGAATGTAATGCCAGTCCAGACGCTTTGTATGATTTCCTAATTTTGCATCATAGGCCAAGTTCACATAAATTTGTTTAGATATTTTTTAGCATCTTATTTTTTGCTGATTGTGAATGGAAATCGGAGCATATGATAAAATATGCCACCGATTTTTCCACTGTGGGAACCCGGCTTAAGTCTTCATTCTATGCAGAAAATTCGGAGCAAATACAGTAGCAACTAACTGGATGAGATGTCAAAATCTTTAAAAAAAATAATTATCCACATGGTGTGGAAAAAAATCTGCAGCGAAAACTGACCTGTAGTAAGAAGCATAACTTAAAGGGGTACTCCACCCCTAGACATTTTATCCCCCTATCCAAAGCATAGGGGATAAAATGTCTGATCGCGGGGGTCCCGCCTCTGGGTACCCCCGCGATCTCTGTGCTGCACCTGGCATTCGTTCGGAGCAACGGGTTCAGCGCCGGAGGCTCCCGACGTCCCCCGCTCGTGATGTCACGGCCACGCCCCCTCAATGCAAGTCTATTAAAGGGGACGTGACAGCGTCTGCCCCCCCCCCATAAACTAGCATTGAGGGGGCGTGGGGGTGATGTCACCAGCCTCCGCCCCGCATCGCCAGCCATCCTGCACGGAGTGAAGATGCACCGGATGTCTGGGGTGCTGCAGCCAAGACTTCGCAATCAGACCTGTGGAAACAACTACACAGGAAGGCCTGAGGTACACCGCACCGAAAAGGAGAGGAGGAGACTCTACATGAGCAGGGTGTCCAGAGCATATGTAGGGACACAGACATGGGTACCTCATGATAGTAGAGGGGTATCAAGACTGCCACCACAACGGGAACCACAGACATCCAAATGTCTGGAAGCATGGAAACTAGTCTCAGCACTCAATGGCGTGTCACATCATGCCCTGAGAAGACTAATGTTACGCTGTTAGAAAGGGGAACCAAGAGTGCTGCTGCTGCGAGGTCCATAGAACCTGCAGGAAATGCCCATACCCCATCTCTTAAAGGGGTACTCCGGTGGAAAACTTTTTTTTTTTAAATAAACTGGTGCCAGAAATTTTAACAGATTTGTAAATGACTTCTATTAAAAAATCTTAATTCTTTTTTGTACTTTTTAGCAGCTGTTCAAAAGGATTAAGATTTTTTAATAGAAATAATTTACAAATCTGTTTAACTTTCTGGCACCAGTTCAATAAAAAAAAAAAAAAAAGTTTTCCACCGGAGTACCCCTTTAATGGCGCTACACACCAGAACTGCATTTGCAGAATAAAGAGATGAAGGACTAATGAGGTGCAGAAAATATGCAGACACAGTCTGACGTATTGGTAGAAAGGTCCAATGAATCCAAAGAGGCACTTCTTCGGAACTTCACACTGAAAGTGAGTCACCGGACATCTGCCGTAGTAGCGGCAAGAATGGTGAAGGTGACCTGGTGGATGAAAAAATCATGCAGACAGTCTGGCTAATTGGCATAGAGACCGTTGACACACCAGTCCCATCCTCAAAACCACACACTTACCAGCCCTTATCCATGATAGCAACAGGCCTGTGGAGAGGGACATGGGAAAGTAGAGAACCCTGTAAACCACTACAAGGTGTGGGAAGTGTATTGTAGGTGACCCGACGTAGTAGTAAACCACGCAGACCATCACTTGGTTGACTGGTATAGGCTTCCTGAATGCACAGTCATTTCTGTGAACCCTGCCACCAAAAGTGGGGTACTGGAGTGTGGCCGATCTGATGGGCGACTTTCAAGCGGAAGAAAGTCTGACTGACTGACATCAGTACCATGTATCTGCAGGGGACCCTCTTCCAGATGTCTCCCAACAACAGTGAGGTACTGGAAACCCCAGCCATGCATGCGGCAGCCCAGAGAGAGGAGACAGACTGCGTTGGAAACCGTGCAGACAACCGTCTGGCTGAACGAGTACATCTCCAGGTGCTGGCGAAAAAGGAACAACAGTCATATCGCCAATCACTGTGCCCCCTTGGTCGCAGGTGGGAGGATGGGGAAGCCAAGGAGCCATGGATAGAATCCCTGCCATCCTGGGAGATCGGGGGAGGCTAAGGAGCCATGGATGGTATCCCCATCGCCATGTATAGGGTCCATAGGACACATCAGGGCCCTTCTTCGGACACCGCGCACTGGTAGTGGGGTACCAGAACTCCAGCCACAGAGACATCATGCATGTGTGAAATGACAGGCGGCGGAGGAACCACGCAGACCACTGTCTGGCTTACTGGTATGGGTCCATACTTTGCAACAGGTCACTCTGTCGGACACCTCACACTGGCCGCGGGGTATTGGAATGTCAACTGCGGATGCGGCAGATATGAGATTAGTGACCTGTGGAGGAGGGAATCATAGTGTATGCACATGCCAAGAACCCTCCCCTGATGGATGACCATTGGAGGAAGAACAGCAAAAAGGCCCTAGGCATCTGCCAGGAATGCAAAAGCCCTGTAAGGGAACCAGACCAAAGCCGTGCCCCAATAGAGAGGGACTAGGACCGGACATTGGCACAGTAAACATGGCATGGTACGCAGCGTAAGGGGAAACCAGGCACGAAATGTAACCCCAGAATCTCCAGGGACCGCGTAATGGCCCGCCACCGCGGTTCGCATATGCTCCCTCACAGAGTGAGAACTTTGCAGATTTAGGTATAGCAGAGGCATAGGGCAAAAAACATTGTCCCAATAGCGCTATCTGGAAAAAAAGGCAGACCCCATATACAGTCACAGAAAAGGACCCAGCAGATGTTAATCTGATAAAAACAGTCAAAGGAAGACAATTAAAAAAAAATATATTTTTTATTAACCTGGTGCAGGGTGCCCTGCGTATTCCCGGCGTTAACCCCCCGAGCACATGGGACAAGCTATGGGAGAAGGAGAGGAGTGGAGCTAAACTCAAGTCTGAGAGAGGTGCAAAATTGAGCCGATCCTTGCCCGTCAGGACGGGAGAAGAGGAAAACTGCAGGTGTCCTGTGAGACATCCTGAGAAAAGGGCCCATACTCCAGGAAAGCGATGCTCATCACTGCTGGAGCGGAGGGGGGGGGGGGGGGGGGGGTCACAGCTGCAGAAAGGATCCGCAGGCTGCGACAAGCATTAAATCTTGCGCCCCGGCAAGTCGACGCACAGCTGAACTAAGCCAGCAGCTGTGTACAGCCAGCAGTGACTGTGATTGCTGGGAGCTGCGAACTAAACAGGAGCGGTGATGCAGCGTGCTGTAGGCGCGCTTGCCGCTCTGAGTCCAGGGGTGGGGGTGACAGCGGTACCTGGCTACACAGGCTTCCGCTGAGCTGGGTGAGAAATGGCCCTGAACCAGGGAGTCAGAGGAGGGAGGCACTCCCAAGACAGCACTGACAAACGGGGAGAGAGTCTTCCCTCAGTTAGTGTCCAGATTCCCGCACTGAGCACGGGGAGAAGGGGGGGCGGAGCTACCTGCTGCCATTATTGGTCCCGCTGGCCAGCAAGCGCCGGAGGAGATCAAACCAGCTGAAGTAAAGAAAATCAGCAGCCGCAGAAAGTACAGGGAGCCACTGCAAACGCCAGCGGCTGCCCTGAGACAGAAACGTCTGCCGTAAATGTGAGTCCACTGGATTGTGGCGGGGATAATATACTCACCCACGGTCTTCATATACTCACCCAGACGACTTCAACCAGCTTATGGCCAAGCTGCATCATACCAGGCTAAGATAGCGGGGGCAGTGGGGGACCCGGACCCAGGGTACGACCTCCATGTCTGTGTCTCTATGTCTGTGCCCCTTCGTCACATATGGGGGAACAGGTAACGCCATGCTCCTGAACCCCCACCTGAAAATGAGAAACAAAAGGGAGGAAAAAAGCCAACTAAGCTCCCAGACATGTGTATTGCCTCCTACTGACTGTTACGCTGAGCGCTCCGGGTCCCCGCTCCTCCCCGGAGCGCTCGCTACACTCTCGCTACTGCAGCGCTCCGGTCAGATCCACTGACCCGGTGCGCTGCGATTCCGCCTCCAGCCGGGATGCGATTCGCGATGCGGGTGGCGCCCGCTCGCGATGCGCACCCCGGCTCCCGTACCTGACTCGCTCTCCGTCGGTCCTGTCCCGGCGCGCGCGGCCCCGCTCCCTAGGGCGCGCGCGCGCCGGGTCTCTGCGATTTAAAGGGCCACTGCGCCGCTGATTGGCGCAAGTGGTTCTAATTAGTGTGTTCACCTGTGCACTCCCTATGTATACCTCACTTCCCCTGCACTCCCTCGCCGGATCTTGTTGCCATTGTGCCAGTGAAAGCGTTTCCTTGTGTGTTCCTAGCCTGTGTTCCAGACCTCCTGCCGTTGCCCCTGACTACGATCCTTGCTGCCTGCCCCGACCTTCTGCTACGTCCGACCTTGCTTCTGTCTACTCCCTTGTACCGCGCCTATCTTCAGCAGTCAGAGAGGTTGAGCCGTTGCTAGTGGATACGACCTGGTCACTACCGCCGCAGCAAGACCATCCCGCTTTGCGGCGGGCTCTGGTGAATACCAGTAGTGACTTAGAACCGGTCCACTAGCACGGTCCACGCCAATCCCTCTCTGGCACAGAGGATCCACCTCCTGCCAGCCGGCATCGTGACACTGACACTAGCTATAACAGATTACCTCACTTCCAGTGGGCGGGTATATCCTGCCAGGGAGGAGCTGACTTTTTTTCCTAGTGTCAGCGCCTCCTAGTGGCAAGAGCATATACCCATGGTTTCCGTGTCCCCCAATGAAGAGCGACCAAGAAATATAATGTGAGGGGTGGATTCACTTATGGGAGATACTGTATATAATGTGGGGAGTGGACTCATTTATGGGAGATACTGTATATATAATGTGAGGGGTGGACTCACTTATGGGAGATACTGTATATATAATGTGAGGGGTGGAGTCACTTATGGGAGATACTGTATATATAATGTGAGGGGTGGACTCATTTATGGGAGATACTGTATATAATGTGAGGGGTGGAGTCACTTATGGGAGATACTGTATATAATGTGAGGGGAGGACTCACTTTTGGGAGATACGGCATATTATGTGAGGGGTGGACTCACTTATGGGAGATACTGTATATATAATGTGAGGGGTGGACTCACTTATGGGAGATACTGTATATAATGTGAGGGGTGGACTCACTTATGGGAGATACTGTATATAATGTGAGGGGTGGACTCACTTATGGGAGATACTGTATATATAATGTGAAGGGTGGACTCACTTATGGGATATACTGTATATATAATGTGAGGGGTGGACTCACTTATGGGAGATACTGTATATATAATGTGAAGGGTGGACTCACTTATGGGATATACTGTATATATAATGTGAGGGGTGGACTCACTTATGGGAGATACTGTATATATAATGTGAGGGGTGGACTCACTTATGGGATATACTGTATATAATGTGAGGGGTGGACTCAATTATGGGAGATACTGTATATAATGTGAGGGGTGGACTCACTTATGGGATATACTGTATATATAATGTGAGGGGTGGACTCACTTATGGGATATACGGTATATAATGTGAGGGGTGGACTATCTTATGGGATATACTGTATATATAATGTGAGGGGTGGACTCACTTATGGGAGATACTGTATATAATGTGAGGGGTGGAGTCACTTATGGGAGATACTGTATATATAATGTGAGGGGTGGAGTCACTTATGGGATATACTGTATATATAATGTGAGGGGTGGACTCACCTATGGGATATACTGTATATAATGTGAGGGGTGGACTCTCTTATAGGAGATACTGTATATATAATGTGAGGGGCTGAATCACTTATGGGAGATACTGTATATAATGTGAGGGGTGGAGTCACTTATGGGAGATACTGTATATATAATGTGAGGGGTGGTGTCACTTATGGGAGATACTGTATATATAATGTGAGGGGTGGACTCACTTATGGGAGATACTGTATATATAATGTGAGGGGTGGAGTCACTTATGGGATATACTGTATATATAATGTGAGGGGTGGACTCACTTATGGGAGATACTGTATATATAATGTGAGGGGTGGACTCAATTATGGGAGATACTGTATATATTGTGAGGGGTGGACTCACTTATGGGATATACTGTATATATAATGTGAGGGGTGGACTCACTTATGGGATATACTGTATATATAATGTGAGGGGTGGACTGACTTATGGAATATACTGTATATATAATGTGAGGGGTGGACTCACTTATAGGAGATACTGTATATAATGTGAGGGGTGGAATCACTTATGGGATGTACTGTATATATAATGTGAGGGGTGGACTCACTTATGGGAGATACTGTATATATAATGTGAGGGGTGGAGTCACTTATGGGATATACTGTATATAATGTGAGGGGTGGACTCACTTATGGGAGATACTGTATATATAATGTGAGGGGTGGACTCACTTATGGGATATACTGTATATATAATGTGAGGGGTGGACTCACTTATGGGATATACTGTATATATAATGTGAGGGGTGGAGTCACTTATGGGATATACTGTATATAATGTGAGGGGTGGAGTCACTTATGAGAGATACTGTATATAATGTGAAGAGTGGACTCACTTATGGGAGATACTGTATATATAATGTGAGGGGTGGACTCACTTATGGGATATACTGTATATAATGTGAAGAGTGGACTCACTTATGGGAGATACTGTATATATAATGTGAGGGGTGAACTCACTTATGGGATATACTGTATATAATGTGAGGGGTGGAGTCACTTATGGGATATACTGTATATAATGTGAGGGGTGGAGTCACTTATGGGAGATACTGTATATAATGTGAGGGGTGGAGTCACTTATGGGAGATACTGTATATATAATGTGAGGGGTGGAGTCACTTATGGGATATACTGTATATATAATGTGAGGGGTGGACTCACTTATGGGATATACTGTATATATAATGTGAGGGGTGGACTCACTTATGGGAGATACTGTATATAATGTGAGGGGTGGACTCACTTATGGGAGATACTGTATATAATGTGAGGGGTGGACTCACTTATGGGAGATACTGTATATATAATGTGAGGGGTGAAGTCACTTATGGGAGATACTGTATATAATGTGAGGGGTGGACTCACTTATGGGAGATACTGTATATATAATGTGGGGGGTGGACTCACTTATGGTATATACTGTATATATAATGTGAGGGGTGAACTCACTTATGGGAGATACTGTATATAATGTGAGGGGTGGACTCACTTATGGGAGATGCTGTATATATAATGTGAGGGGTGGAGTCACTTATGGGAGATACTGTATATATAATGTGAGGGGTGGACTCACTTATGGGAGATACTGTATATATAATGTGAGGGGTGGACTCTCTTATGGGAGATACTGTATATAATGTGAGGGGTGGACTCACTTATAGGAGATACTGTATATATATAATGTGAGGGGTGGAGTCACTTATGGGATATACTGTATATATAATGTGAGGGGTGGACTCACTTATGGGAGATACTGTATATATAATGTGAGGGATGGACTCACTTATGGGAGATACTGTATATATAATGTGAGGGGTGGACTCACTTATGGGAGATACTGTATATATAATGTGAGGGGTGGACTCACTTATGGGAGATACTGTATAATGTGAGGGGTGGACTCACTTATGGGAGATACTGTATATTTAATGTGAGGGGTGAAGTCACTTATGGGAGATACTGTATATAATGTGAGGAGTGGACTCACTTATGGGAGATACTGTATATAATGTGAGGGGTGGAGTCACTTATGGGAGATACTGTATAATGTGAGGGGTGGACTCACTTATGGGAGATACTGTATATTTAATGTGAGGGGTGAAGTCACTTATGGGAGATACTGTATATAATGTGAGGGGTGGACTCACTTATGGGAGATACTGTATAATGTGAGGGGTGGACTCACTTATGGGAGATACTGTATATTTAATGTGAGGGGTGAAGTCACTTATGGGATATACTGTATATATATAATGTGAGGGGTGGACTCACTTATGGGAGATACTGTATATAATGTGAGGGGTGGAGTCACTTATGGGATATACTGTATATATAATGTGAGGGGTGGACTCACTTATGGGATATACTGTATATAATGTGAGGGTGGACTCACTTATGGGATATACTGTATATATAATGTGAGGGGTGGACTCACTTATGGGATATACTGTATATAATGTGAGGGTGGACTCACTTATGGGATGTACTGTATATAATGAGAGGGGTGAACTCACTTATGGGAGATACTGTATATATAATGTGAGGGTTGCATATACTTATGGGAGATGCTGTATATATAATGTGAGGGTTGCATGTACCATGAGAGATACTGTATATATAATGTGAGGGGTGGACTCACTTATGGGATATACTGTATATATAATGTGAGGGGTGGAGTCACTTATGGGAGATACTGTATATATAATGTGAGGGGTGGACTCACTTATGGGATATACTGTATATATAATGTGAGGGGTGGACTCACTTATGGGATATACTGTATATATAATGTGAGGGGTGGAGTCACTTATGGGAGATACTGTATATATAATGTGAGGGGTGGAGTCACTTATGGGATATACTGTATATATAATGTGAGGGGTGGACTCACTTATGGGATATACTGTATATATAATGTGAGGGGTGGAGTCACTTATGGGAGATACTGTATATATAATGTGAGGGGTGGACTCACTTATGGGATATACTATATATAATGTGAGGGGTGGACTCACTTATGGGAGATACTGTATATATAATGTGAGGGGTGGACTCACTTATGGGATATACTATATATAATGTGAGGGGTGGACTCACTTATGGGAGATACTGTATATATAATGTGAGGGGTGGACTCACTTATGGGATATACTATATATAATGTGAGGGGTGGACTCACTTATGGGATATACTGTATATATAATGTGAGGGGTGGACTCACTTATGGGATATACTGTATATATAATGTGAGGGGTGGAGTCACTTATGGGAGATACTGTATATATAAAGTGAGGGGTGGACTCACTTATGGGATATACTGTATATATAATGTGAGGGGTGGAGTCACTTATGGGAGATATTGTATATATAATGTG
Source organism: Hyla sarda (assembly GCF_029499605.1). Lineage (NCBI taxonomy): Eukaryota > Metazoa > Chordata > Amphibia > Anura > Hylidae > Hyla > Hyla sarda. The sequence continues at coordinate 25,613,034 of NC_079199.1, read as the reverse complement.
AGGGTTGCATGTACTATGGGATATACTGTATATATAATGTGAGGGTTGCATGTACTATGGGAGATACTGTATATAAAAGTGCAAATTGAGCTCCTAGAAAAACATTGCAATTGGCCAGAAGTGCAGAGTAATTTCCATTACTTATAATATAAATTAGATTATAAGAGCAAATAACAAATTGGTTGCTATGGATTAGTGCACATATATAAATGAGCCCTACTGAACCTTTGGCTTCCAAGGCACAAGAAAGTGGTGCAGCAGCTTCTCGTGAGCGGTACTTCTGCTTTCCCTAATTACGGCAGACGCTGAGCTCATTAACTCCTCTCATCTGGCTCACTGCTCAGCTAAATATTCTGTAAATGAGCTGACAATTATGGCAGTATTACCACCACTAGCTCTGCTCCCAGCTACAAGGCTGCATTGGATGCTGCAACTGCCGGTATTATCGGGTTAGGAGTTTTGTAAACATATTGAAGCACTTAATTGGAGGACTATTAAAACCAGAAAATAGTTCCGCAGCACGTGGATGTTAGTTTCCCACATCACTTGTTACCTGCTTACAGAGTGTATTAAGGTGCACTAGTTAATCACGAAAATATCATCATACACTTTGTGGAAGAACATCTGCCGTAACTATAGAGGATGCAGAGGTAGCATTCACATCGGGCCCTGTGGCTGAGGGTGCTCCAAGCCCCATATGAAGACACCAGTAGGATGAATGGCACATGGTAGATATGGGCCCCGTTACAGACTTTGCATCAGAGCCTAGAAGCTACAAGTTACACCTCTGATCAGACATCTTTATTATGGGTGTAAATAAAATGTTTAAAAAAAACTGTGAAATTCCTAGAGAGAATGCCCTGGTGCCCCACAACGATATATTCAGCACAACTGTAATAGGAAAACAGAATATTGTTTATCAATCCCCATCAAAAGCATTCCATCAGGATAACTGCAATCCATGTGACACTCTTACGTGTTTTGAATGCGATGGTGTTCTTCCTCATAGAAGGATATAACAATCAATGCTTATTAATCAATGCTGAATATTAATGAAGGAAAGTAGCACTGGGCCGATGTGTGTTCTCATGACAGTACACCAAGGGGCTAGGGAACACCCGGAGGGCACCGTAGTAGGTAATCTATATATTTTAATTTTAGGCCGTTAAAAGCAGAACCCCTGATCCCAAAAAATAAGTAAACATTGTTAAAATCTGCATCACCTGCATTATTCCACTGTATAGTCAGATTAGTGTGGGTGACGCTTTTGTCAGATACCCTTAGAAGACACAGGGCATAAATGTGTGCCCTGGTCACTCGGAAATCAACGCACTACAATCTATGATGCAAGAGCAGTAGTGATTCTGCTAATGACCGCTATTATCCCATTAATGATTACAGCATCCAAAAAAGTTACGGGGCTTTGGTGACACCCATTGGAACACTGGCAGCACAATCACGGGTATCTGCCATGCTGCTCTCCTGGGACCCTCACATACAGTCTGCAGGTTGTACAAGTAGATCGCCGATACAACTATCACATAGCACTGAATAGTAAAAACAAAAGATAGATTGATATTAATAGTTCCCTATGGGATAAGGGTCTAATCACAGGGGGTCCAATCACTGGGACCCCCATGATCTCCTGCCCGGCACCCCGGCTCTCCCCAGGAATGGAGTCTGTCGACCGCTGCACGAAGCAGTTGCCAACATGCCCCATCCATGTATCTCTATGGTACAGTTGGAGATACAGTGTTAGGGTATCTTTGGCTCTCCCTTAGAGAAACATTGAGGGGGGGGGGGTGTTTGCCACTGCCTTGTGCGGGGGTCGACCGACTCCATTCCTGGGGAGAGCTGGGGTGCCATGCAGGAGATCATGGGGGGTCCCAGCGGTCAGACTTCCCCATGATCAGACACTTATCCCCTTAATAAATGTGAAATAAAAAGTAAAACAAAATTTTTAATAATCTAAATAAGCCCCCCCCCCCCCCCCGATAAGAATTTTGATCACCCCCCCGTTTCCTGTTTAAAAAAAACACAGAATAAAGAGAACATGTCAGTTTTACCATAAAGTGCACTGTGTAAAAACAAAAAAACACAAAGATGCAACATTGGCCCTGATTTACTATTGTAAACCCAATATGGTTTGTCGGGTCGTGCGCCAGATTCTGGTGCATTACGCCAGAAATTCTGTTTGTGCCAGAGTTGAAAAATACCCGACCAACTCCATTTTACTGAGAAAACCCGAAAAAGGAGCACGGCCATCGGGGAAAGGGGCGTAGCCGCCAAAAAAGGGGGCGTGTTCCCAACATTTTCACAAAAACCCAACATATTTACTAGATTTCCACAGAAAATGTAGTGGATTTGAGCTGAGGAAAATCCCACAGATCAGAGAATGTGTAAAAAAAATAAGCAAAATGTAGGGAAACCTAAATAAATACCGTGGAATTTTTTTTATAGGGCATTAAAACCCGCAAAGAAAACTCCACTCCACTATTAGTAAATCAGGGCCATTGTGTTTTGTTTTGTGTTTAAATTTTTACACACAAATAATATAATAATATTTTTTTCGTTGTACCATACATTTTATAGTACATTTTATAGGAAAAAATGAAAATGCAAAAATGAAAATCGGCTGTGTCCTTAAGGGGTTAAAGAAATGACTGTGTATTAAAGGGGTTATCCAGGAAAAAAATAATTTATATATCAACTGGCTCCAGAAAGTTAAACAGATTTGTAATTTACTTCTATTAAAAAATCTTAATCCTTTGAGTACTTATGAGCTGCTGAAGTTGAGTTGTTCTTTTCTGTCTAAGTGCTCTCTGACGACACCTGTCTCAGGAACTAGGGGTGTGAATCGCCAAGAATTTGGCGATTCGATTCGAATCGCGATACCAGTGTGGCGATTCGATATATCCCGATATATCGCGATACCGTCTAGGTGACGATACATCGCGATATATCGCGATATATCGCCCACCTGGGAGCATTCATAGATCCCAATAGACGCCGCTGTCAGCTTTGACAGCGGCGATTTAGTACTCCGGTGCTCACTTTTCTCATGTTATCCCGTCCGGGCTGCAAAATAAAATAAAACGCACTTTATCTTACCTGCCAACGAGCCCCCGGAGCTCCGGTACAGTCCGGTACAGGTGTTCGGTCCCCGGGCTGTATTCTTCTTACTTCCTGTTAGTCCGGCACGTCACATGGAGCTTCAGCCTATCACCAGCGGAGGCGGGACATCGCTGCGGCCAGTGATAGGCTGAAGCTCCATGTGACGTGCCGGACTAACAGGAAGTAAGAAGAATACAGCCCGGGGACCGAACACCTGTACCGGACTGTACCGGAGCTCCGGGGGCTCGTTGGCAGGTAAGATAAAGTGCGTTTTATTTTGCAGCCTGGATAGGATAAAATGAGAAAAGTGCGCACCGGATACTCCTTTAATAGCCAGCCGCGGCGATTGCCGCATGCTGGCTATTAGCGGCGGCCCCCGGCTACTGAAATCAGCCGGGGGTCGCATAGTACGGAGTGGGCACGAGTCGGAGCCCGCTCCATAGCCGTGTCAGATCCGGCCTGCCCGGCTCCACAAATGTGGAACTTTTATCTCCTGATGCCCGGGACATGACATGCTGTTCCGGGCGTCCGCAGATAAAAATTCCACATCCCTAAAAGAATCGATTCAAAAATATTTTGAATCGATTCTGTATCGGCAAATGAAAAATCGGGATTATCGCGAGAATCGATTTTTTCTTACATCCCTATCAGGAACTGTCCAGAGTAGAAGCAAATCCCCATAGCAAACCTCTTCTACTTTGTGCAGTTCCAGAGACAAGCAGAGATGTCAGCAGAGAGCACTGTTGCCAGGTAGAAAAGAACAAATCAACTTCAGCAGCTGATAATTGTTGGAAGGATTAAGATTTTTTAATAGAAGTAATTTACAAATCTGTTTAACTTTCTGGAGCCAGTTGATATATAAAAAAGTTTTTTCCTGGATAACTCCTTTAATATTGTTAAGCAAGCAAAGCAGGATGGTAACATGGATGTTCTTTTCCATCTAAGGGCAAATTGTCTGTCTTGCAAGGAGGTTTCACAGGTAATGGAAGCTTTCTATACACTTGGAAATGATATACAGAAGATTGCATCCACTGTTTCATTCTTTGCTGTTCTTCCTGTGCAAAACCTTCAGAAAGATAGACAGATTTGCATTAGAGTATTCAACTTATGGCTTGGTGAATGGTGTCATTCGTCATCATCCGGACACCCCCTTTAGCTTTCTACTCACCTTCCCTCAGTGGGAAGGAAGGGTGAGCTGGTCCGGGCCATCTATGCTGCAGAGACCGTCCGGTGGGGAGGGTTAGTCGTTCCGGGCTGTCCATTTTCACCAGGAGGCCCTCTTCTCCGCTCCGGGGCGGCCCCGGACTAGTGACGTTGCCTTGACGACGATGCACAGGGACTCGCATTAAACGTCCCTGTGCGTCGTCGTCAAGGCAACGTCACTAGTCCGGGGCCGGGCCCGGAGCGCGGAGAAGAGAGCCCCCCCAGTGAAAATGGACAGCCTTGAACGACTAACCCTCCCCACTGGATGGTCCCTGCAGCATAGATGGCCCGGACCAGCTCACCCTTCCTTCCCACCAAGGGGAGGTGAGTACAAAACTAAAGGGGATGTCTGGATGATGACGAAGGCCGCAGTGGTCTTCAACCTGCGGACCTCCAGAGGTTTCAAAACTACCACTCCCAGCATGCCCGGACAGCCGATGGCTGTCCGGGTATTCTGGGAGTTGTAGTTTTGTAACCTCTGGAGGTCCGCAGGTTGAAGACCACTGATGAAGGGATTGACAGGCAGTGATGATGAAGGGGGGGTGATGATGATGATGGGGGTCTGGATGATGACAAAGGCCGCTGTGGTCTTCAACCTGTGGACCTCCAGAGGTTTCAAAACTACAGCTCCCAGCATGCCCGGACAACCGATGGCTGTCCGGGCATGCTGAGAGTTTTAGTTTTGCAACATCTGGAGGTCCGCAGGTTGGAGACCACTGAAGGGATTGACAGGCGGTGATGATGAAGGGGGGGGGGGATGATGACGGGGGTCTGGATGATGACATGGGGGGATGATGTATTTCCCACCCTAGGCTTATAGTCGAGTCAATAACTTTTCCTGTTTTTTTGGGGTGAAATTAGAGGCCTCGGCTTATATTCGGGTCGGCTTATACTCGAGTATATACGGTAGGTCAAAAGAAGACAAGCTTAGAGTCTTGTCTACTATTTCTTGCAGTTTAGGCAATGAGATCACTGAGACATGGTTCAGTAAGAGTAATGACTAGAATATATCAAAACCAGGGTACTCTTTATATAGAAAAGACAGAGAAGGCAAGAAACGGGGAGGGATGGCCCTGGATGTGAAAGATAGCATAATATCTAACCTAATAAAAAAGTGAAATGTCACAAAAAAGAACAAAACAAACAGATATTGAATGACCTAAAGGAAGAAGTTTTTCTTTAATATTTTGAATCCATGGATATGAATCAGAATAGTGAAATAACTGCACAGAGATCATGGTCATTAGTTTACAGAACATATGAAGGACAATGTGGCTTTTATAGATATGTAAGTGACTGATTGTTGCACAGAATAAAGAAAGGCTTCAGCTGAAAGAATTACAGTAAGGCCAACTAATAGAATAGAGTGAACGGGATGTATCGTGTGTAGGGGCTGTCATTTGGGTTTTCAAATAAAAAAGAACTAAGATGCCTAAAAACTGTAAGTAGATGCAATAGTACTGTATGACTAAGTAATACCGATAATTTAGTGATAATACAAACCTAGTGAAGTGCATTATCTCCATGTAGTAATTAGATGATAGATAGATATGAGATAGATAGATAGATACAAGATAAATATGAGATAGATAGATATAGATCAACGATACACCATACTCATCTTGCACAAGCACTGCACCATCATGTAGGGAGCAGTGCAGACCTAAGCTCGCCCACAACCACTGCCTCCTTGGACGATCAGCCCTGAGTGGCAGCCCACAACTGGGCGATGGTCCTTTTACTGGACTAAGTGTACAGGGCTTCAAGAGAAGTCATACAGGCCAGGTCAGCAACACACAGGCAGCAGAGGTACAAAACCGGGGATGAGCTAGAGAGTCAAAATATAGAGGGAAGGGTAGTACAAAATCAGAACTAGAAAAAGGACAAGCAAGGGTCAAACCAGGAGGGTGGCACAGTACATAATCAGCAAGCAAAAGAGGTCAGATCAGATGAGGAATACAGGGGATTACACAGGAGTGAGGACTGCTGGTGATTAGATTAACCATAATCACTGGCATCTGACTACAGCAGATGCCCAGTTTAAATATCCTGCCCTCAGGAGGTGTGAATGCCAACACCACAACTGATTGGCCAGGTACCTACACTTCCTCCTTGGTTGGCCAAGGCTAACAGAGCCAGTCATTATAGGGACACTGACACACTCCCCACGACGCCCTGTAGGGAATAGATAACATGGGAGAGTTAAGGCTGTGTCCTCATATTGCAGTTTTAGGGTACGTTCACACATACAGGATCCTGCGCAGACTTGATGTGCAGGATTTGTAACTGCCAATTAGAAGCTGTGCTCAGTCATTTAGTTTACATTGAAATCTGCAGCAGCAAATCCTGTGCATCAAATCCTGCGCATCAAATCTGCGTACGCGTGAATGTACCCTTACTGTGTTTTTGCCTCATTTTTGCTGTTATACTTTCAAATCTTCCAGACATATTTTACCAGGATTACGCAAATTGCGGTAGATTTATTTTTTATTTTTACCTCGATTTGCATAATTGAAGTAATAAAAATCACAGTGAATATGTGGTAAAACTGCAATGTATGACACAGACTAAAGGCTTTTTACATGGAGCGATTATTGGCTGATGGAAAAGACTCATTGATCAGCCATTGAGCGAGAAATCACTCTTTTGTTGGATGATCTTTGGTATCATGCAGCTTTAAAGGGGTACTCCGGTGAAAACCTTTTTTCTTTTAAATCAACTGGTGGCAGAAAGTTAAACATATTTGTAAATTACTTCTATTAAAAATTTTTAATCCTTCCTGTACTTATTAGCTGCTGAATACTACAGAGGAAATTCTTTTCTTTTTGGAATGCTCTCTGATGACATCACGAGCACAGTTCTCTCTGCTGACGTTATTATAATAATAATAACGCTTTATTTATTGTTGTCCTTAGTGGGATTTGAACCCAAGTCCTCAGCACTGCAAGGCAGCAGTGCTAACCACTGAGCCACCATGCTTCCCTTAGCATACATCTGCTATGCATGGTTGCTAAAATGGACAGAGATGTCAGCAGAGAGCACTGTGCTCGTGATGTCATCAGTGTTCCAAAAAGAAAGGAATTTCCTCTATAGCATTCAGCAGCTAATAAGTACTGGAAGGATTAAGATTTTTTAATAGAAGTAATTTACAAATATGTTTAACTTTCTGCCACCAGTTGATTTAAAAGAAAAAAAGATTTTCACCAGAGTACCCCTTTAACCCCTTAAGGACACATGACGTACTGGAACGTCATGTGTCCACTCCCGATCTATAACGCGGGGCCACGGCGTGGCCCCGCGTCATAGCGGGTCGGGCCCGGCCTCTAACAACGGCCGGGACCCGTGGCTAATAGCGCGCGGCATTGATCGCTGTGCCGCGCGCTATTAACCCTTTAGACGCGGCGTTCAAAGTTGAACGCCGCGTCTAAAGTGAAACCGAAAGCATCCCGGCTAGCTCAGTGGGCTGTTCGGGATAGCCGCGGTGAAATCGCGGCATCCCGAACAGCTGACAGGACAGCGGGAGGGCCCCTACCTGCCTCCTCGCTGTCCGATCGCCGAATGACTGCTCAGTGCCTGAGATCCAGGCATGAGCAGTCATGCGGCAGAATCGTTGATCACTGGTTTCTTATGAGAAACCAGTGATCAACATAGAAGATCAGTGTGTGCAGTGTTATAGGTCCCTATGGGACCTATAACACTGCAAAAAAAAAGTGAAAAAAAAAAGTGAATAAAGATCATTTAACTCCTCCCCTATTAAAAGTTTGAATCACCCCCCTTTTCCAATAAAAAAAAAAACACAGTGTAAATAAAAATAAAAATAAACATATGTGGTATCACCGCGTGCGGAAATGTCCGAATTATAAAAATATATCATTAATTAAACCGCTCGGTCAATGGCGTGCGCGCAAAAAAATTCCAAAGTCCAAAATAGTGCATTTTTGGTCACTTTTTATATCATTTAAAAATGAATAAAAAGTGATCAATAAGTCCTATCAATGCAAAAATGGTACCGTTAAAAACTTCAGATCACGGCGCAAAAAATGAGCCCTCATACCGCCCCATACACGGAAAAATAAAAAAGTTATAGGGGTCAGAAGATGACAATTTTAAACGTATAAATTTTCCTGCATGTAGTTATGATTTTTTCCAGAAGTCCGACAAAATCAAACCTATATAAGTAGGGTATCATTTTAATCGTATGGACCTACAGAATACATATCAGGTGTCATTTTTACCGAAAAATGTACTACGTAGAAACGGAAGCCCCCAAAAGTTACAAAACAGCGTTTTTTTTTTCAATTTTGTCGCACAATGATTTTTTTTCCCGCTTCACCATAGATTTTTGGGCAAAATGACTGATGTCATTACAAAGTAGAATTGGTGGCGCAAAAAATAAGCCATCATATGGATTTTTAGGTGTAAATTTGAAAGAGTTATGATTTTTTAAAGGCAAGGAGCAAAAAACGAAAATGCAAAAACGGAAAAACCTCCGGTCCTTAAGGGGTTAAAGGCATCATTACTCTTCCTGTGTAAGCCACTGATCCCTGTCTGCACAGTATTTGAGCTGTGTACCCACTGCACAGATCTTCTAGATTATTGCTTGTATCAGGCACTGCTCTTCCCATCTGCGTCTCATGATGCATAAACTGAGTGGCCGAGATGGTTTTGCCAATTGTTTTGCTGCATAATTGACTGTAGGGTCTATTAATGTTTGGCCACACAATTTTGTAGGAAAAAAAAACCTTGCAAAACCATGTGGTCAATAACAGGTCATAGAAAACTTCACAGTAGTGAGTCCATGCTGTTTTACATACCATTGTGGTTATATGGCTTTTGGACCCCACCCACCATTTAGGCAATTGTCTATGACAACTAAAAAAGTTGAATCATTGATCACCATCACTCTTGCCAATGGGCTGTGTCTGGTATCGCAATTCAGCCTCAGGTCACTGAAATATTGAGTTACCGTTAACCATAAAAGTTTATGGAGAGTAGAGGAATGGTGGGAGAGTGGTTAAAGAGATACAGAAGTAGAGGAAAAGAACAGAGCAAAGTCCATCCAGTAAATTATATATCTAACCCTAGAGCATTATTTACAGCCTACACTGCTTAGTGCTGCTCTATAATGTTCTCCGAGAGATATAAGGCTATTATGTTCATATGTCGGAGATTCCGCAGCAGCAGGGTCTTATTGTATTCAATGGGATTCTGCTGCGCTGTGCACACAGTGGAATTTCCGATTCTGCTATCCGCAGAAAGAATGAACCAGCCCATTCTTTCAGCAGACTCTGCACGTAATGCATTACCGTCTATGAGACTGTGGAATGTCCGCACAGAGATTTTCCCTGCAGACATTCCGACGTGTGAACACAGCCTAAAGGGCCATGGTCCCCTCTACTACATGTGTGCATTGTTTGTGTTAGGATTCGGCAGGCTGGAGGTGGATCCTCTGTGTCAGAGAGGGACTGGCGTGGACCGTACCGGTGGACCGGTTCTAAGTTGCTACTGGTATTCACCAGAGCCCGCCGCAAAGCGGGATGGTCTTGCTGCGGCGGTAGCAACCAGGTCGTATCCACCGGTAACGGCTCAACCTCTCTGACTGCTGAGACAGGCGCGGTACAGAAGGACAAGGCAAGAGCAAGGTCGGACGTAGCAGAAAGTCAGGGCAGGCAGCAAGGGTCGTAGTCAGGGGCAACAGCAGAAGGTCTGGAACACAGGCTAGGAACATACACAAAGCGCTTTCACTGGCACAAGGCAACAAGATCCGGCAATGCAGGGAAGGGGAAGTGAGGTTATAAAGGCGTGGAGCAGGTGGGAGTTAATTACACTGATTGGGCCAGGCACCAATTAGTGGTGCACTGGCCCTTTAAATCTTAGAGAGCTGGCGCGCGCGCCCTAGAGAGCGGAGCAGCGCGCACCAGGACGTGACAGCTGGGGACCGGGACAGGTGAGCAAATTGGGATGCGATCCGCGAGCGGGCGCATCCCGCTTTACAAATCGCATCCCCCTTTACAAATCGCATCCCCGCCTGCAGTGTCAGTGCAGCGCTCCCGGTCAGCGGGTCTGACTGGGGCGTTGCAGAGAGGAGAACGCCGCGAGCGCTCCGGGGAGGAGCAGGGACCCGGAGCGCTTGGCATAACAGTATTGGAGACATCATAAAGGCTAGGCACCAACAACTGGCCCAGGGACAATGGAAAATTAGAACTGAAGACTGCAGAGGAGATTTTTGGGAGAAACAATTGTGCAAAATAAAAACAATTTTGATAAAAATTGTCTTTCATGTTTGGTTATCTTATGAACGGCAAATATTGATGGCTGTATGTGTCTTTGTACAAATAAAAAAGATCTGATGTATATGATTATTTAGTGGACTTGAGGCAGATTTTGCACACAAACATATTTAAATAAAACCTGGTGGAAAAAATGAATATTATTTGTTAGCAACAATATGGTAACAGTAGCATACAATATAGGAAAATTGACTGCGTTGTGCAATATTGAGTTATTTTGCAGTTTACACAACACACAAAGTGGTCCCATGGATTTCCTTTAAGGGCTTCACAAACTCTTTTTAACTAAGCTTTGAAAATGTAATTAAGATTGAAACGTCAATTCTGTACAACTAGGTTAAGTATAATACTTTTAACTACATTGATTTTGCCATTACTGTAATGGCTTCTACAAAGTAACAGATTACCATGTGTTCCTATCAAACTCAGTGCAATTACACATGACAATGTCTTGATGACTTAAAGGGGTACTCCAGTGCTTACACATCTTATCCCCTATCCAAAGTCTGATTACGGTCTGATTACGGTCGACCTTTTTTGGTCCTTTGGAGCACTGTGGTGTATGCTTTACTTAAATATGTAAATAAGGCTTAAATGCCCAGGGGGCGTTCCCCAGCACAGCAAGAGTCCAGAATCAGCCAGGCCCTCTCCTCATATTCCCTGTCAGTCATAGGGGGTTAGGTGTTTGCAAGCTTACATGAAGGCAGTGAATAAGAGAAAATGGGATGGCTAACCCTGGGCTCCTGTCATGCCGGTGGACACCCCCTGGGCACCTGAGCCTCACTCACATATTAGCAAAAAAGGCTTATATCTTGGTGCTGGAAAGGACTATGGAAATTAAGAAGACCTGTCTAGCCATGGGCTTATTTCTACCCATGTTATGCTGCTAACAGGTCCACTTTAATACAAGTTCATGGACCCATCATACTACCTTTATTGTTTCAGTTACCTGAGATAATAGTCAATTACTCTTTCAGAATCTTAGCCTGTCATATCGCCACCATGTACCTTTTTTTTAGTTACTTGTTACTTTTAGTTACTTTTAGTTACTTGTATATGGCATCCACTGGGGATGGTGTTGAGGTGACTGAATAAAGGGTGTAAGGTGCAATTTGTGATGTCCGGGCTACGTTTACCTTCACGTTCCTGAAGATGAGATAGCTTCTCCTGGGCCTGGCGCTGGGTAGTCAATACACAGATCCAAGATTACAGATAACTATCTTTACTGAGGCAGAAGTTGTTAAATCCATCACAGTACAGACTTTAGTGCAGGGGATGTGCAAAGTAAACCCAGGGAGCCTATTGCCTTGCTGGGACTTGTAGTTGCTGAAAACTGAAGATTTTGAGATTAATGACAGACTAGACTGGACTTGAAGACTCTTCCCCCAGAGTTTTGTGGTTACCGACAGGCTTTGACATTCACCAGAGCGATGGGGTTTTTCTGAGATTACCGTGGCTGCAAATTTTAGATCTACTTCGTTCGGCCTCCTACGACTTCTCCTCACACTAAACCGATTCCTCCAGACTCTACTCTGCTCCTCACTTCTACTCCTAACTTCTCACTGGACTAAGACTAGACCCAGACTACACTGACCAACTCCTCCCCCCCTATACTATATAAGGGCTAGGTATGGGGGTAACTTATTGGGGCATCAGGGTCACCTGTTTCACTCAAGACAGGAACACAACACAGTATAATAAATTACACTATGGAGCAATGGGCCCAACACAGAGACAGCAAGGATGCCCGAGGCAATCTTTAGCCCACAGGATGACATCCTGTGCTGGAACACCACAAGTAGCGATGAGTGAATTTTAGAAAAATTCAATTCGGCCGATTCACCAAATTTCCCCCAAAAAATTTCCCGGCATGAATTTTATATTCCCGCTATTAAAAATGGCTATTTCTGGCCTACAGAGAGCCTCAATAGGGGTGTAGAACACATTGCTTTGTCCTAACACACATAGGGAGTGTGCTGTGTTAGTGAAATAATACTGTTATTCAGTATGACATGCAGGTTACAGGCATCGTAGGCATTAGAATCATTACCGCAGAGCATCTGGATGTGGCAGCAGGGAGACCATATGGCGTCAAAATTGAAGATTTTTTTCTGTAATTTTTATTTTATTTGAGTACCCATTCTGGTGAGCATTGAGCTGGCGGTCCGCTTCGAGGCGAGCTACCACCTGTTCCAGCAACCCCCCCCACTGTCTTACTCTTTGAGGAACTGCAAATGTTTCATTTAATAAGTTATGGTTCATTGTCATCGCTCTAACCTGTTTCATTGGATTCTTGTGGTAATTCCACAGCTAATATATGATGTCGACGAGCATAGGGCCTCAGTCTTGAAAAGATTAGTTCGATTTTTTGAAATTTAAATTCTAGATTTTGAAATTTAAATTTAATATTACACTCCCAAGTTTAATGTCCCGGGCCTCGGCGTTTACTTTGAATAAATAATGTGGTTACAAAAGACCAAATCTAACAAGGAGTCAAATGTCACATGGCGGCACAATGACAGAGCCAGGAGGTGGCATCAGTATGAGGGTTACGGTCACGGTAGGTGGTGGATCCCCTGGGCCTGTGTGGATGATGACGTGAGCCGTGCCAGGGAGTGGAGTTTAAAGTGCCGCTGGTTTTCACCAGATCCCGCACCAAATCGGGATGGTCTTGCTTCGGCAGGCGGCACCCAGGTCACTACCCCTGGCACGACCCGTTCACACAGGTTGCTGGGATGAAGCGTGGCACAGAAGGATACAGACAAGACGTGGTCAGGATAGCTGATGGACTGGACAGGTGGCACAGTAGCAGGGTAAGGACACGGAACAAGGGTCAGGTACACGGAAAACAGAAATAATGGAACACAGAAGCTTTCTCTCAGGCACTAGGGCAAAGAAAGATCTGGCAGGGTGTAATGGGAGGTGCAAATATTTATATGACAAGTTGTAGGTGAATTCACTAATTAAGGGCATACTGGCGCATGCCAGAGCTGAGAACACGAAAGACCAGGGAGGTGAGTGATGGGCTGGGACTCGCATGCGGGCGCATCCCTCGATGCGAATCCCAGCCCCACCAGCAGCAGGGACATGACAGGAGAGCACTCAAGACCAGCATGTCTGGCTGGAGTGCTGACATTACAATGAGGAGAACATATAGTGGCTGAATGACACAGCCTGGAGGTGGTGGCAGCATGAGGAGAACATATAATGGCTGAATGACACAGCATGGACATGTTGTCAGCATGAGGAGACCATATAGTGGCTGAATGACACAGCCTGGAGGTGGTGTCAGAATGAGGAGAACATATAGTGGCTGAATGACACAGCATGGAGTTGGCATCTGAATGAGGAGAATATGTTAGAGGATATCCCGCCACGGTCATAAAAAAGGCTTTTGAGAAAGCAGAACGAAAAACTAGGAGTGAATTGCTAAATAAAGACAAAGGAATTAATAAGAAAAAAGAAAAATTCATTTTTTCTTTTTGCAATTCCCCCATGAATAAAATCTTAAATGGGCACTGTCAGATACAAAAACTTTTGATATGTTGTAAAGCATGTATAACCAATATGTTTTGCAATTGCGTTCATTAGAAGATTTTCAGTATTTCATACTGAAAAAGACAGTCAAACAACTGCCCCCCCCTGCCTGCTTGGACACATACTAGTCCTGCTGTGTCCATGCATCATCACCTATGTAATGGACACACTTCCTTGATTGACAGCTGTGAGCGCAGGGCTCAGAGCTAGAGGAAAAATCCTCCCCATGTCAGCTTGTGTCCCACTACTATCAGTGAGGACAAGCTGGGAGTTGTAGTTTTGCTAATGCTAGGGGAGATGTGAGCAGACGGCATACTGAGGGAGGGGGCGGAGGCCTGAACAGTGAGGCCACGCCCCCTCCCTTTGAGAGGAATTCAGACTAGTGAGCTAAATTAAAAGCGTAATAAAAAAATAAATAAAGGTGCTAGACACATAAAAATTTGATGTACATGGTCAGCAATAGGTACTGAGTGATGTATTAAAAAAAATTTTTTGTTGGACCTGACAGGTACACTTTAAGTGATATTATCTATAAAAACTGGTTTATTTTAGAACAGGACCAGGATTTAAAAAAAGACAGCAGAAAATAGACCCATTATCACATTCAAATGTAACAAGACCATAGGAGATTTTATTTGAAATACCGTAAAAAAAAAAAAAAAAGAAAAAGAAAAAAGATTGGTTGACACACAGAAAACCGCAGGGCAATTTTAAGTGTGGAAGTTGCTCCATGTGTGAACTGAGTCTATGTAAGAGAGTGTTCAGATTAGGACCAAAATTTATTGAAGTCAAACAATTAATAATGTGTAAAATGACCTTTGTGGTCTATTGTCTTATATGCCCATGTGGCTACTATTATATTGGCAAGACAAAGCGCAGACTGTTTGAAAGAATCAGAGAACACATAAGGTCAATTAAAGCAGGACACGGAGCTACTAGGTTAATCACACATATAGTGAATGTACATGGAGGAGAAACTCAACAGATAAGATTTGCTGGTCCGGAAAGAGTAGATTTGAATGAAAGAGGGGGAGACAGACACAGATTGCTGCTACAGAGAGACCCGCTATATAGCAGAGCTGGAAGCAACTGGTGCAATAGGGTTAAATGCTGCTTTTCTGTAGGTTCCAGTCCAGTATTTGTTTCTATGTAGTTTATATCTATATTTATACATTTTGTATACCATTATAGGTTTTTTATTACTATACATGGACTATATAAAAGAGGCAGTACCTGAAGTCAATTCCGGGCCTGAGGAAACGCCCGGAGGGTCTTTAACACCTACTGCCCTGCCGTTACACCTGTCTACGTGTAGCCACCCTTGTACTTTAAAATAAAGAAGCACAGCATTGGAACTTGGTGAGTGATCCGCGTCTTTCTTTCTATTTTCTACATATGAGGAAAACATATAGGGGTTGAATGACACAGCATGGAGGTGGCAGCAGCATGAGGAGAACATATGGTGGCAGAATGAGACAGCCTGGAGGTGGCAACAGCAGCATCAGGAGTCCTGAAAGTGACCCGGTGACTGAGTGGTGCGGTGGGTGGTAGTACCAGTACCTGGAGAAGAAGGTGGGTGAAAAAAGGAGAACTTGGCATCAGATGTGTGGCATCAGGCGGGTGTCAGGATTAGAATAGTAGCTGAGGTAGGCAGGCAGAAGAAAACGGTCTCTTTTGTAAAAGTGTTAGTGTGCACAAGTAAGTATTGAGTATATGTATTACGTAAAACGTAACTTTCAATAATATGCTTAGGATAAAATATATGGCCCGAATTTTTTTTTGTAAATCAAACCAAAGGAAGGGTGTGCAAAAACACCATGTGGCCACCTACACGACCAAGTATTGATGTGATGTAAAGACCTCTAAAAAGGTGGAAGGGAACAACGTATTGTCCATTGTAACCGGTGGGGTAAAGCTTCCCCTGTAAGGCCCTACTCTCGCATTATTAATTCCCTACTTGGCGAGTGTTACTCGCCCTAAAAAGGGCGGCCCCACACAGCAATCTCTCCCTATTTCCACCTACAAACACTGCCATTTCCCAGGGTTTTTAGGTGGAAATAGGGATTGGTTCCGGTGTGGGGCCACCCTTTTTAAGACGAGTAACACTTTCCTCGAAAAGGTGGAAGGGAACAACGTATTGTCCACTGTAACAGGTAGGGGTGAAAACTTCCCCTGTAAGGCCCTAATCTCGTCCTATTATAAAAGGGTGGCCCCACTCAGGAAACTCTCTCTATTTCCACCTAAAAACCCTGTGAAAGGGCAGTGTTTGTAGGAGGAAATAGGGAGAGATTCCTGTGTGGGGCCGCCCTTTTTAGGGTAAGTAACACTTGCAAAGAAGGGAATTAATAATGCGACAGTAGGGCATTACAGGGGAAGTTTTTACCCCCACCTGTTACAATGGACCATAGGTTGTTCCCTTCCACCTTTTAGAGGTGCTTTCTTGCACACCATTCCTTTTGTTTGATTTATTTAAAAAAAATTTGAGTATCTATATTTTATCCTAAGGAAGGTTAAGTTTTAGCTAAAGCATATCCTTAAGACATACTTGTGGTCTGATGGCAAGGAATATCTGTAACTGGGGAGCAGCGCCTTAAACATGTTTAGCACTATTCATATTTGTGAAGTGTTGGTGTGGCACCATGGTCAATCTACTCTGATGCATCAGGCATTGGTGGGTGGAAATCCTGGCAGATCCATGCCTGATTCATCTTCACAAAGGTCAGTCTCTCCACATACTTCGTGGACAGACGAGTTCTCCTTGGGGTGACTATGGGCCCCGCCGCACTAAACACCCGCTCTGATGTTACAATGGACACTACTGTCCGGGCAGGACAGCTTTTCCAGGGTTAACGCTGCTAGTTGCAGCACTAAATCCAGTTTGGCTGCCCAGAAGTCCAGCGGATCCTCAAGGTGTGTTGGCATGGTCATGTCAGGGTATGCCACCACCTGCTGGTTCAGGTCCTGCTCCAGGCCTACCTGCTGATGTTGAGTTGCTTCACTATGCGGGTGAAGAAAGCTACTCATCAGCGACTGTAGACTCAGGCTGCTGCTGATGGAGCTGGTACTGCTCCTGCCACCCCTCCCCTCCCCAGCAGCCATGGTGGTGGAAGGTGAGCGCAGAGGGCCCCCCGAGTCAGACCTGTGAGAAGATGGACAATGGCGCAGATAGGCATCAGCCAACTGACTACATAGGATGTCTCTGTAGTAGGTCAGTTTGTCCTCCCTCTCAGTGGGTGTGAAAAAGGCCCCCATTTTGTGCCGGTAGCAAGGGTCCAATAAGGTGGAGAGCCAGAAGTCATCCCACTGACAAATGGTGACAATTCTGCAGTCCCTACGCAAGCAAGTGAGCATGCATCGTGCCATTTGTGCAAGTGACTCAGAGGGACTCCCTGCCTCTATCTCCACTGCATACTGGCACGCTGTGTCTGGTTCCTGTGTCTTGCCTTCCTCATTACCCTCTAGCTGCTCCTGCTCCTCCTCTCTTGTCAGATGACTAGGAAAAACCGCCCATCTTGTGAAAGCTAAACTGTGCTCCACTGTGCCCCTCCCCCTCCTCCTCCTCCAGTTCAGCTCCACAGGGCTCGTGTGGCCGTGAAATGTAGGTGCCACATCTCCAGTGCCCTGACCAGTCATAATTTCCAACACGTGTTGTAGTAGATGAAGCAGTGGAATGATGTTCTCATCCCGTAATCCTGGCGACTGACTAATAATGTGGCTTCCTCAAAGGGCCTGAGCAAATGGCAGGTGTCACGTATGAGCTGCCACTGGTTGACATTGAAGTTACACAGGGGAGTACTCCTATCCGATTGGATCATCAAGAAATCGGTGATGGCTTTTCTCTGTTCGTATTGTTGGTCCAACATATGGAGGGTGGAATTCCAATGTGTGGAAACGTCGCAAATCAGACTATGTTGGGGGATACCGTTCTGATGCTGCAGCTCTAGGAGAGTGTGCTGTGCGGTGTACAAGTGGCTGAAGTGCATGCAAAGTTTCCTTCCCATTGTTAGGATGTCTTGCAGATGGGGGGGAATACTTCAGGAACCGCTTGACAACCAGATTGAACACGTGTGCCATGCAGGGCGCATGTCTCAGGCTTCCTTGTCGCAGCGCAGACAAGATGTTCTTCCTGTTGTCGGTCACCATGGTTCCCATTTCCAGTTTTCGTGGAGTAAACCATGATTCAATTTCTTGATGAATCACTTTTAGCAGTTCCACCCCTGTGTGACTCCATTTGCCAAAGCAAACCATGTGAAGAACAGCGTGACACTGCCGCACCCTGCACACATGGTATGCTGGAGGGGCATTGATACTTGCCCGTGCAGTGGAGGCTAAGGACACGGTGGAGGATGAGGAGGCGGAGTCGCACACTCTCACAAGACCAACGGCCTGAGAGCGTGGAGGCAGAAGCAGCGTGACCTGTCCAAGTTGCTGTTGTGGCTGTGCAGGAACCACTTTCACCCAGTGGGCCGTAAAGGATATGTATTGTCCCTGACCGTAGTTACAGCTCCACACGTCAGCGCTGCCGTGCACTTTGGTACACACCGACAGGCTCAAGGACTGGCCCACCTTCTGTTCCACAAAATTGTGCAGGGCTGGTACTGCCTTCTTTGCAAAGAAATTACAGCTTGGGACTCTCCACCTCGGCTCGGCACAAGCCATCAGTTCAACCCCTTGAAATCGGAGGGACTGCAGCACCAGCAACTTGGACAGGAGCACATTCAGCTTCTGCACCGTTGGATGAGTGGGCGCATACTGTTGTCTCTTGGACATGGTTTTGCCGATGGATTGCTGGTGGAATGACTGACTCGAAGTAGGAGGAGCCGGCGCATCTGGAGCGACAGAAGATAGGTATGACACACAGCTCCCTTCGGCTGAGGTGGTGATGCCTTGGCTGGCTGAAACAGGGTGCGGCATGCCACTGGGTGATGCAGTAGGCTGGACCACCACAATGGTGCCACGGTTCTCCCAGGCCACTTTATGGTGACTAGAAACGAGCAAAGTTACAGTGATTCGATTCGTCAGGAACTTCTCGGCACGGCAGTTGCTGACTTTAGCTTGCATAAATTAGTTCAGCTTTCAGGTGCTCCCGTGGGCTGGAAGAGGTGGATACAGTCCTAGGAGGGGGTCTCTTAGGACTGTATCCACCTTTTCCAGCCCACCGGAGCACCTGAAAGCTGAAATAATTTATGCAGGATAAAGTCAGCAACCGCCGAGCCAAGAAGTTTGTGACGAATCGAATTACTGTAACTTTGCTCATCTCTAATGGTGACACTGCATATGTGTAACACTCACGTTTCTGAAGACAGGAACACCGGTGGATGTGGATCCGCTGGACCTGTATGGCAGATGACTCGGACAGTACCAGGGAGCGGAGTCTAAGGTGCCGCTGGTTTTCACCAGAGCCCGCTACAAAGCGGGATGGACTTGCTGCTGCAGGCGGCACCTAGGTCGCTACCCCTGGCACGGCGCGACCACACAGGCGGCTGAGGAGATGCGGGGCACAGGAGGGATAAGACAACTCGTAGTCTGGATAGCAGAAGGGCAGTTTTGTCAACCAAAGGCTTGATTCTTCTGTAGTAGTTTTTTACTGTGTATGATGATACATTTTTGCTATTATTTCACATATTTTTCAGCACATAAAGAACAATGCATGCCTACACTAAGTTAATTTCTATTCAAATAACAACACACACTCTTATGAATATTATTCTACTCAGTGGTCTCAAAACTGTGGACCTCCAGCTGTTGCAAAACTACAACTCCCAGCATGCCCGGACAGCCATTGGCTGTCCGGGCATGCTAGGAGTTGTAGTTTTGCAACATTTGGAGGTCCACAGTTTGGAGACCACTGTTCTAAGCACAAAAATTGGCAATTGCTAGCCAAAAAATTTCATGGCAAACAATATTAAAGGGGATATTAAAGTTTTCTGGGGATATTAAAGGGGATATTAAAGTTATTTATTCATGGAAATCACTGCTCTTTCTGGGCTAAGTACACAAACGGGCAGTCCTACCCAATGATTGACAGCTACCTGTGTATAAGTGTGCATATAGAGAACTGTCAATCATAGACTGGGACCGCCCACATGACTACTTAGCCCAGAATGCGCAGAGTTTTACATGAATAAATGACAAGTTATACTCAGGGGTGTAGCTATACAGGAAGCAGTTGTACCGGGGCCCTGGTGCCTAAGGGGGCCCCACCAGGGCTCAAGTCCTGCTGGAACATGTGGGAACTGAATTCCTGCACTTTTTCCACAGCAGGAACACTGTTCCCATCAGCAGGAGTAAAGCAGGACATCTGCCCCATTAGAGACCAGTGATATTATTGTCATATGGGGCCCTGTTGCAGATTTTGCAATGGGCCCAGAAGCTACAAGTTACGCCTTTGGTTATACTGAATATTTTCCCTCATAACTATGTAGCAACAATCTGCTCAGCTCCTCCTGCTCTATAACCTGATGCCTGGAGATTGTGCCGGCTTTTCAACATGATAGGTTGCCTTTAAGAATAGGGCACAAAATATTTAATAAGAGATAATACCAATATACAATCACCAAAAAAGAACAAATGTAAATATAACAAAAAAGGGAATTCAACTTCTACACCATAATAACAGAAAAATTATCTTTATATCAAGCTGCACATTAATATAATTCAAAAACATGTTCATAACATTGGTTGTAGCAACTGGCACATTCTACATGTATATACTTTAATATACTGTATACAAAACATAGAAACATTCAATAAAAACCAGAGCAAAGTGCCATAGTGTAAATCAAGCTGTAAGTAAGTTTACAAATAGGGTATAAAAAAGTCAATTAAAGGATTACTGCAGTCTTAGACACTTATCCCTTATTTACAGGTTAGGGGATATGTCTGATCACGGGGGGTCCGACTGCTGGGACCCCGGTGATGTCCTGTACGAGGACCTGGCTTTGGCTCTGAGCGGCTAATGAGGTCAATGACATGTCCCCTGCATACAGCTCTATGGGGGAGGCAGGGCTGCACGAACGCCTCTCCCATAGAAATACATGGAGGGGGAGTGTAGGCTGTCATGCTGCGGCCGACACGCCTCCTGCACAGGAGAGCAGCGGAAGAGCCCGCGATCAGACACTTATCCCTTATTTACAGGTTAGGTAATATGTCTGATCACAGGGGGGGGGTCCAACTGCTGGGACCCCGGTGATGTCCTGTACGAGGACCCGGCTTTGGCTCTGAGCGGCTAATGAGGTCAATGACATGTCCCCTGCATACAGCTCTATGGGAGAGGCGGGGCTGCACGAACGCTTCTCCCATAGAAATACATGGAGGGGGAGTGTAGGCCGTCATGCTGCGGCCGACACGCCTCCTGCACAGGAGAGCAGCGGAAGAGCCCGCGATCAGACACTTATCCCCCCCCCCCCCCCCCTCGCGATCAGACACTTATCCCCTCTCCGCATGATAGGGGATAAATGTCTAACACTGCAGAACTCCTTTAATACCAAGAAGCATCATCTTTGTCCCAGCTGAAACCCAGGCAGGAAAAAAGTCCAAGAAGTGAGGGCGAGACTAGCACTCCTCTGTGCTTACTCCTGTCTTATCAGACTGCAGCATGAAAACAGAGAGGAGGGGGTTACAGAGCAGCCTGCAGTGATTGGATAAAGAGACCCAGCACAGCAGACTCAGAGGAAGTGAATGCATGGTGAGTGAGGGCCGGCTCATTGCTTGCCTCGGACACTCCCCTTCCTGAGCAGTGGATGTCAGAATGAGTGAGCAGCAGAACACAGGAATTTGTGTGCCAAATACAGAAGCTAGGCAAATAAAAGTATTTTTTTCTGCCTAACTCCCTTTATTTTGTAGCAGAGCTCCCTTTAGCAGAGCACAGCAGTGATGTGAACAAGGCCTCACCCTGGCCTGCAATAAAAGTTGCAATCAGTTGCAAAGTTCATCGAAAAATTAATGGTTAAGAAGAAAAAGGGCTACTGAAGGGGGAAGTGACTGTTAGGGGTTACAATGTGGCCAGACATGCTGGCCGTGAGCGCACCCCTGTTCTGTCCCCAGGTGCCGGTCGCAATCAGACACATTTTTTTCCGCTGGACATCTTCTTTAAAGAAGTTAAATTCTATAATCCTCCCAATTCACTGCCCCCATCATGATAATCCCCCCCCCCCCTGCCTTTATTTTAATTTTTTGTTAGTTTTCTACCTTCATATTGCTCTGTATTTTATGCTCAGTCTCAGGGAAGGGGCGTTATCCAGCAGGCGTGACATCATCTGAAGCCATACAGGGGAGAATTTCCTCCCTCACTCTGCTACACACAGCCCAGAGCAGTTCAGTGTGTGAGATGAGCTATGATTGGCTAAGGCTGCACACACACCCCTCAGCATTTCCTTATTTTGGACTTCTCCCAGGCCAGCAGGAGTCCTAAGTCTTTGCAAGAGATGGAGGGAAATGTGCTGTGGACAAGTAGGGAGACACCTAGTGGTAGCTTTTTTAAACACAAATAAAACATAGAAAACTTCATTTTTTTAAAACAAAGTACATTACAAAGATTTTTTTTATTTACCATAAGTTTTAATGAGAGTGCCCATTTAAATGTGAATTCCGGCGAAAGTTAACTTATCCCCTATTCACATGATAGGGGATAAGTAGCTGGTCGCAGGGGTCTGACCACTGAGACGGGACCCCGGTTCTCTCAGAGAGAAGGGTGTGTCACCTACTGGTAGACAGCATGCCCTCCATCCATTTCTTTGAGAGCGCCGATGATTCCCGAGTGCTGTACTCGGTCTTTTAGGCACTCCCATAGAAATGAATGGAGCGCCGGGTCCCTGGCACTATGATCACTAGGAGTCCCAGCACTTGGACCCCACACGATCAGCTACTTATATACCTTATCCTGTGGATAGGGGATAAGTCTATTTTTGCTGGATTTCCCCTTTAAGCATTATATTTTATCATTTCTAACATATATATATACACAGTGATCCCTCAACTTACAATGGCCTCAACATACAATGGTTTCAACATACAATGGTCTTTTCTGGGCCATCATAAGATTAAACCAGATTCAACATACAATGCTACGGACAGTCCAGATCTGTAAAACGTGTCAATGGCTGGAAGAACCGACCAATCAGAATGGGCATTCACTGGTAAAACACCTGTATTACTGACGTGCATGCACTGACTGGTGTCTGGTAGCGCCCCCTACAGTACAGGGAGGTATTACATGTTCTGTACTCTTTACCTGTACCAGGGTTAGCTGCTCCTTTGGACACCAGGTGAGGGCGACTCCATTACTTTTTTAGGACACTGTGTGTACTGTACAGGACCCTGAAGAAGCTCCTGTCCTCTACATAGACCAGTGTTTCCCAAGCAGAGTGCCCCCAGCTGTTGCAAAACTACAACTCCCAGCATGCCCGGACAGCCTTTGGCTGTCCGGGCATGCTGGGAGTTGTAGTTTTGCAACAGCCGGAGGCTCCCTGCTTGGGAAACACTGACATAGACAGTGATTACAGCTGCCAGCAGATCTTTCTTACTTTTATATGTAAGGATTTGCTTTATCTGTATTAGTTATCTACTTATTTTTCTTTAATTTTCACTTTTTCCTATTTTTGGATGACATTTTGGTGCCTTTAGAACCAATGACCAGGTTTCCATAGAGTTCTGGTCTCAACATACAATGGTTTCAACATACAATGGTCGTCCTGGAACCAATTAATATTGTAACTTGAGCTATATATATGTATGTACAATTCAGGGGGAAATGGCACCCTCTTTAGCTGTGCACCCCTCCCCCTTTCTCACAGGTGGAGTTTTAAATGGATCCAGCATGTCACCCAGTCAGAGGCTATATGCCCAGCAGAGGTGAGTGGATAGTTGAGTGTTAGGCTCAGAATTTGTGCTAGGTTCCCATCCTAAATGAGGCCACCTCCCCGTGGTGGATGGGGGACACGTTTTGATCAAAAAGTGCGCTACGAGCCTCAAATTTTTTTGACCAATGTGTGCTGCTGCAATCCTCTTTTATATATATATATATATATATATATATATATATATATATATATATGGCAGCTTTCATAAAGTACCGTATTTATCGGCGTATAACACACACTTTTTAGGCTAAAATTTTTAGCCTAAAGTCTGTGTGCGTGTTATACGCCGATACCCCCCCCAGGAAAGGCAGGGGGAGAGAGGCCGTCGCTGCCCGCTTCTCTCCCCCTGCCTTTCCTGGAGTCTAGAGCGCTGCTGTCGGCCCTTTTCACCCCCTGGTTATCGACGCCGCTGCCCGTTCTGTCCCCCTGACTATCGGTGCCGGCGCCGATAGCCAGGGGGAGAGAAGCGGCGCCGACAGCCAGGGGGAGAGAAGGGGCAGCGGCACCCATTGCCGGCGCCGCTGCCCCGTTGCCTCCCCCCATCCCCAGTGGCATAATTACCTGAGTCGGGTCCACACTGCTCCGCTGCTCCAGGCCTCCGTCGTTGCTATTCGCTGAACGGCGCGGCGCATGACGTCAGAGCGCCGCGCCGTGCATAGAAACGACGCTGGTCCCCAGCGTCGTTGCTATGCACGGCGCGGCGCTCTGACGTCATGCGCCGCGCCGTTCAGCGCATAGCAATGACGGAGGCCTGGAGCAGCGGAGCAGCGCGGACCCGAGCAGCGCGGACCCGACTCAGGCCTGGAGCAGCGCGGACCCGACTCAGGTAATTATGCCACCGGGGATGGGGGGAGGCAACGGGGCAGCGGCGCCGGCAATGGGTGCCGCTGCCCCTTCTCTCCCCCTGGCGCCGATAACCAGGGGGTGAAAAGGGCCGACAGCAGCGCTCTAGACCCCAGGAAAGGCAGGGGGAGAGAAGCGGGCAGCAACGGCCTCTCTCCCCCTGCCTTTCCTGGGGGTATATCGGGGTATACACGCGCACACACACACCCTCATTTTATCATGGATATTTGGGTAAAAAACTTTTTTTACCCAAATATCCTTGGTAAAATGAGGGTGCGTGTTATAGGCCGGTGCGTGGTATACCCCGATAAATACGGTAACTAGTTTTAGCCGCTTTTTTTTAGCATTTGCAAAATGTAATGGAAAGATTTCCCCCAACCTGGATGCATGGATGGAAATAATACAGAAATCCATAACTGAAAACATTTCATAAGGTCAGAATATTTCATGTCGCCTCTGTTTAAAAGCACTTGTCAATCATTCGCTGGCTGTAATTGAAGGCATAACACTAAAAGCTTGCTGTGCCTCAAATATATTGAAAAGTATCCCGGCCTAGAGTTTCTCCTCTCTCTACATTCATAGCACGGAGGTTAATACGCTCGGCGGAGATTTGCTGATCATTATTTGCAGGTAACAAAGCCTTAAAGGCAGATCAGGATATTTAATTGGATGCACAAATATACCGTCTGGTATTATTAATGCATAGCTACGGATTAAAGCCGCCAGGCTCGACGGTAATACGGCTCCTCGTGAGCTGTCCCTGGCACATGACATACAACTCTGACAGCCCTTTATTAAGAACTTAAACAAAGATCGGAGGTAATAGACCTCATGCCGGATGGTAAAATAAATATTTAAGATCTGCAAAAAGCACACACTTTAGATGTAAAGGATCACCATGGTATACAGTATGAGTAACGAACCTCAACCGGAACACACCTTGTAGCATATCAAGGCCTATAATAAAGCATAGACCAGTGTTTTGCAACCAGGGTGCCTCCAGCTGTTGCAAAACTAAAACTCTCAGCATGTCCCAGGACAGCCTCTGGCTCCGGGGAAAATTAAAGGAGAAGTATCATGTAAGAAAACATATCCCCTATCCCAAGAATAGGGCATAAGTTTTAGATAGCGGTGGGTCCAAGCACTGGGGCCCCCGCGATCTGGAGCCCCGGCTCTCCTTCACAGCAGCGTGTTACGGCCCTTGCCCAAAACGGGGGCCGCCATACCCCTCCATATAGCACTATGGGAGAGCCGTTCGGCAATCTTCCGCTCTCCCATAGAGCTATATGGAGGGGGCGCGGCGGCCCCTGCTTCGGGCGGTGGTTGTCACTAGAGATGAGCGAACTTACAGTAAATTCGATTCGTCACAAACTTCTCAGCTCGGCAGTTGATGACTTTTCCTGCATAAATTAGTTCAGCTTTCGGGTGCTCCGGTGGGCTGGAAAAGGTGGATACAGTTCTAGGAGACTCTTTCCTAGGACTGTATCCACCTTTTCCAGCCCACCGGAGCACCTGAAGGCTGAACTAATTTATGCAGGAAAAGTCATCAACTGCCGAGCCGAGAAGTTCGTGACGAATCGAATTTACTGTAAGTTCGCTCATCTCTAGTTGTGACGCACCACTGTGTAGGAGAATTGGGGCTCCAAACAGGAGATCGCGGGGGGCCCCAGCACTCGGACCCCCGTGATCTAAAAACTTATCCCCTTTGCATAGGGGATAAGTTTCCTTGCATGATACTTCTTCTTTAACTTATTCCCTATCCACAGAATGAGTAGCTGATCACAGGGGACTGCCAGGACCAACCGCAATCACCGGGACAGGACCCGGCACTCAGTGGGGAGCACGTGCTTCAGCCGGCATGCGCTTTATTCATTTCTATGGGAGCGCCGAAAAGACCAGCTCTCGGGCATCATCAGTGCTCCCATAGAAATGAATGATGTGCGTGCCGTCTACCGGTAGACGACACACAGCGCCAGCCCCAGTGGTCGGACCCCCGCGATCAGCTACTTATCCCCTATCCTGTGAATAGGGGATAAGATAATTTTCACTGGAGTACTCCTTTTATGGGGCATCTATAATGGTTAAAGTTGTCGTTTCGTGTCTGTTTAACAAATTTCCACCAGAATCCCCTTTTTTTTTGTCTATGGCACGGTGGGCGTCCTGTTCAACCATCCTGTTTGGCGTTCGATTTTGGTTAAAGGGCATGTTTATTGTTTAGATGAAGTTTGTCTGTTTTACATATTTTATAAAGAATTTTTTGGTGACTCTTTTTTTTCTAATTTTCCATTTTACCATCAATATCAGTGGTCTCCAAACTGCGGCCCTCCAGATATTGCAAAACTACAACTCCCAGCATGCCCGGACAGCCAACGGCTGTCCGGGCATGCCTGGAGTTGTAGTTTTGCAACATCTGGAGGGCTGCAGTTCGGAGCCCACTGATCTATATTATAAATGTGTTTCCCAATCACTGTGCCTCCAGCTGTTGCAAAACAACCACTCCCAGCATGCACGCACAGCCAAAGGCTGTCCGGGCATGCTGAGAGTGATAGTTTTGCAACTGGTTTTTAATATTCCTGGAAGTGTGCAGTTCTCAGTCTGGCCACTAGGCCTAAAACTAAGTTGAGACTTCCTGTTATGTACAGATCACTTCCCAGCATTCTCCTCCTTATGATCCCAGACAGGATTACAGTAAAACATTTACCCCAATATATAGTTAAAAGATTTACATACAATGGCTGTTGCTCACAGCTCAGCCTACCCCTCTTGAAAGTTACAGAACACACCCGGAAACCTTTCCAATTCATGTTCATAGAACAGCACCAATCTATTGTCGCCTATGTCCATGGGTCCTGCCCTAAAGCATATCTCTATATGATTAAAACAGCTTAGACAAGATGAAAGCCCCCATAATAATGCACATAATGCACTATACAAACTAGGGGAGTGATGACAACTTGGAGGAGTGATGTACAGCTCTGCAGAATATGTTGGTGCTATATTTGTCAGTATAGTAAATGAAAGCCAAAGCCAATGAAATAATACCCATGTTAAGCCAATGTTAACTACTAGTGACTATATAAACTAAGGGACATTAGGCAGCAGGGTCTTACTTTTTGTGAAGACAACAAAGCAATAGAACGTACCTGAGAGAACATATAGGTACCTATGACTATATAAACTGGGGAAGTGATGACAAACTCTGTACAGCGCTGCAGAATATGTTTGTGCTATATAAGTCAATATTATAAATTAAAGCCAAACCTATTCAAATAAGACCCATTATAACAAAGCAGCGCCTTTTAGCCAATGTTAGCTACCTGTGACTGTATAAACTAAGGGACATTAGGCAGCAGGGTCTTACTTCTTATGAAGACAACAAAGCAATAGAACGTACCTGAGAGAACATATAGGTACCTATGACTATATAAACTAGGGCAGTGATGACAAACTCTGTACAGGGCTGCAGAATATGTTGGTGCTATATTAATCAATATAATTAATTAGAGCCAAACCCAATCAAATAATAACCATTATAACAAAGCAATGCCTTTTAACCAATCTTTACCTGTGATTATTATTAACTAGGGGAGTGATGACAACCTCTCTACAGCGCTGCAGAATATGTTGGTGCCATATTAGTTAATATAAAATTAAAGCAAAACCCAATTAAATAATAACCATTATAACAAAGCAATGCCTTCTAGCCAATCTTGACTGCCTGTGACTATATAAACTAGGGGACATTAGGCAGCAGGGTCTTACTTCATATGGAACAACAAATCAATAGAACATACCTGAGAGAATGTATAGGTTTTTGGGATCTATAGAAGTGTTCTTCATGGTTCAGGCATGGGTGGATAGGATCCTGCTGGTCACTGCTGTGGAGCTGCCTGTAAGATGTATCATTTACCACAATGCGACGAGAATTCTATTGCTACCCAATACACTGAATACAAACAGTAGTTAAATGCATGGGCTATAGCAGAGGTTTCCAAACTGTCGACCTCTAGCTGTTGCAATGCAGCGGTCTACAAACCATAGACCACCGGGCATGCTGGGAGTTGTAGTTTTGCAACAGCTGGAGGTCCATAGCCCACCGTGGTGGAGCCCACCGTTCTATTGTAACAGAAAGAATATAGGGGGGCATTTACTAAGATGTGTGTGATTTAGTTAATTTTCTAGCTTTTTTTTTTTTTGCTTGTTTTTTTTGCGTGACTCCGCCAAATGTATTACATGGTCACAGGGCATGTGATAAATTTTATGGAGGATACACATTTTCTGAAATTTCACTCTTCATATACATCAAAAAGCTATGCTAGGTCTGGGCTGGTGTAGAATTGCGCCTTATTGGGGGGGGATCGCGACTTTTTAGTGAAAGTTGCAGTTGATAAATTCATTACCACTGCACAAGACTAACCCTTAACATCCGGCCTGTACGCTCTTTATAAAAAAAAAAAGGTGTAAATCGAGAAGGCGCAAAAAATAGCCTGAGGCGCAGCGCTGCGCCTAAAAAGAGACAAATCTACACACGAAAACAGCTCTAAAGACAATGATAAATGCCCCAATAGTTCTTCAGCAAATGTTAAGCACTAGGCCTTGACCTTACAATTAAAGTATTTACAAAACAAAGGAAATATTGTTTATAAATATATTCCTTATATACCACAATAGTAATACAAACCTTGACAGCAGTTACAATCCCTCTATATTAGATGTCCTTATGTTTTTCCTTAACGTGTCTTAGGGATGACTTTTTTCCGGCATCTTCCACAACATGTTGGGTTTTCTCAGCAGTTCCCTCCATTTGACTTATTTGTACATTAAAATTTTTTTTCCTTCTCTATATGTACAAACAATTTATACACAAAACCCGCAGGTAACATTTTCAAAGTGTCAAAACTTTCCCCACTGGAGAGGGGCAAACAAAGACAAAAAAAAAAAAAAAACGAAACGTCACATAGAGTGAAACCTTGGGCTGTACTGCCACCTCATGGTCAACTGGCAGAACATTCTCTAATCCAGAAGAAGAATCCTTTGAGTGACAAGTTGACATTTCGGAGTTATGGACCCCATAGAGATAATCTTGGCTTAGTAGAGGCGAACGCGCTGTCGTTGTGCGATGCTAGTTGATGATGTTTTACATAAATTCCCAGGCTGGTCTAGGAACATAATTTGAACAAATACCAAAAAACAAATATATGCAATATTCTTATGTCCAAAACAATGAAAAATAAATAAATACATACATACATATATATATATATATATATATATATATATATATATATTTATTTCAGATCTTTTTTTGCCTTTATGGTTTTTGTTGCATTCACATGAGGATGGCAAGTTCTTATTACTCCAAGGTAAAAGTTTCCATTTGCATAAAAAAAAGCTAAATGATGCGCCCATGAGGTGTTCTTCATGGCATAGACTGAATGAGGATACTTTCCAAGGAGCAGAACAATAAGTAAATTATAAAGTGATAATAAAATTGCAAATAATGTGGCGTCTGGAAGCTCACGTCCCACTTTTGTTTCTTTTGACACTTACAATGATATCTACCTGCAGGTCTTCAAGCGCCTTCCTTCCACTTTACCTTCTTTTGCTTTTAGTCCAACATTTTTCCCATCCATAGACTGGAGCGGTGCTGTGCACAGGATACTTTACACTGAAAAGAACAATAAGTAAATCATAAAAGTGATGATAAAATTGCAAACAATACAGCGTCTGGGAGATTCTCTTCTTCACCTCCTTCTTAAACTGTTGCTTCCTAGTTGTTGAAGATGTCTTCCTCTCAGTCTATTCCCATCACCGCAGCTTTTCCTTGTATCATCAATGAATCACATTTATAGCCTATTTTGCCATGTTCTTTCCTTCTTTTTATATACTGGTGACCTTACAAAGATATCTACCTGCAGGTCTTCAAACACTTTCTTTCTACTTTAACTTTTTTCGCTTTTAGTCCAACTTTTTTCCCATCCGTAGACTGGACAGATCCTGTCTGATTTTTATCAGTTTTCCCCTCTTCTTCACCTTCTTCTTAAACTGTTGCTTCCTAGTCCTTGAAGATGTCTTCTCCTCAGTCTACACCCATCACCGCAGCTTTTCCTTGCACCTTCAATGAATCTCATTTATATTTTCCCCATGTTCTTTCCTTCTTTTTATATACTGGTGACCTTACAAAGATACCTACCTGCAGGTCTTCAAGCACCTTCTTTCCACTTTAACTTTTTTTTTCACTTTTAGTCCAACTTTTTGGTCTTTTAGCAGATTCTGATCTCCTGCTGGTTATGTGTTTTTTACACCCTGTCTGTGTGAGTCTGCTCTTCTCTACCTTTCATCTCCAGCGCTGCCTTCTGTAGTCTCACTGTTGTTCAATGAAGCAGGAACAAGAGGCTCTGACTTTGTATGCTCCATTGACAGTAAAGTGCTGTGCTGCTAGGAGGATGTGAAATGTGTCTCCAGCATCTCTACAGAGACTCGCACGCCCTTCCACTCAATCGGGCTCGTCGCTCCGCCCCACCCTGTGGGCACATACTTCTCCCCCCCCCCACACAGCTGCCAATCTGGCTGGTCTCTGGCACGCAACGCCAACATCTGCGCTCACCTCCAACCTTTGTCTCTTAAGCTCACTTCCTCGCAGATTTCTTTTTTCTGTCTATTTTCTTTTATGTATTTATATTTCAGTGTTTTCCAAACAGTGTGCCTTTGTTGCAAAACTACAATTCCCATCATGCCAACAGCTGCATGTAAAATTGGGTATATACAAAAAGGATTGTAATCTTTAATTATGCTTCACAAAAGATTAAATTATACATGAAGAACTATACAACTTTTACAGAAGTAAT
Source organism: Hyla sarda (assembly GCF_029499605.1). NCBI lineage: Eukaryota > Metazoa > Chordata > Amphibia > Anura > Hylidae > Hyla > Hyla sarda. Next base: position 25,581,339 of record NC_079199.1, on the reverse strand, counting down.
TTACAAATCTGTTTAACTTTCTGCCACCAGTTGATTTGGAAACATTCTTTTTCCTCTGGAGTACCCCTTTAAACCTCAAAAAGTGATGCCCTATTGCTAGGATTTGCCATCACTTTGTGATCAGTGTGGGGCTGATGTCTGAGACCACCAAAGTGCTCTTACAGTATTAATTCCCCTCATTTAAGCAGCTGGTTGGGGTCCCAGGGGTCTGATCCCAACAGACACACTATCGCACTCACATACAGATCATATAATGATGGTAGCTATCCTAGGAATACCCCTTTAATTAACTAGTCTATTAAGCAGTCTATGTGTTTGTTATGGGGACAGGAAACCAGACAGCCATAATGTAGATTTAGCTTCTTTTGCACTTTACTGAAATTGACCGTATAATGTTCCTGTTATTAGCAAAAACTTTTAATAAAATGTAGAAAATAACATATACATATATTTGTAATATACATTGGTTAAAAAAAATTGTATACTTTTGCCCCTGCAGCTATTGCCTCTGTGTGTGTTCCTATGAGGAGTCCAAATACAGGAAGTGTAGATGGACAAGCAGGGCTCTGTACACTGAGGACAAGCGGGGCTCTGTGCACCGAGGACAAGCAGGGCTCTGTACACCGAGGACAAGCAGGGCTCTGTACACTGAGGACAAGCAGGGCTCTGTCCACTGAGGACAAGCAGGACTCTGTACACTGAGGACAAGCAGGGCCCTGTACACTGAGGACAAGCAGGGCTCTGCACACTGAGGACAAGCAGGGCTCTATACACTGAGGACAAGCAGGGCTCTGTACACTGAGGACAAGCGGGGCTCTGTGCACCGAGGACAAGCAGGGCTCTGTACACTGAGGACAAGCGGGGCTCTGTACACTGAGGACAAGCGGGGCTCTGTACACTGAGGACAAGCGGGGCTCTGTACACTGAGGACAAGCGGGGCTCTGTACACTGAGGACAAGCGGGGCTCTGTACACTGAGGACAAGCGGGGCTCTGTACACTGAGGACAAGCGGGGCTCTGTACACTGAGGACAAGCGGGGCTCTGTACACTGAGGACAAGCGGGGCTCTGTACACTGAGGACAAGCGGGGCTCTGTACACTGAGGACAAGCGGGGCTCTGTACACTGAGGACAAGCGGGGCTCTGTACACTGAGGACAAGCGGGGCTCTGTACACTGAGGACAAGCGGGGCTCTGTACACTGAGGACAAGCGGGGCTCTGTACACTGAGGACAAGCGGGGCTCTGTACACTGAGGACAAGCGGGGCTCTGTACACTGAGGACAAGCAGGGCTCTGTGCACTGAGGACAAGCAGGGCTCTGTGCACTGAGGACAAGCAGGGCTCTGTACACTGAGGACAAGCAGGGCTCTGTACACTGAGGACAAGCAGGGCTCTGTACACTGAGGATAAGCAGGGCTCTGTACAATGAGGACAAGCAGGGCTGTGTATACTGAGGACAAGCGGGGCTCTGTACACCGAGGACAAGCGGGGCTCTGTACACTGAGGACAAGCAGGGCTCTGTACACTGAGGACAAGTGGGGCTCTGTGCACTGAGGACAAGCAGGGCTCTGTACACTGAGGACAAGCAGGGCTCTGTACACTGAGGACAAGCATGGCTCTATACACTGAGGACAAGCAGGGCTCTGTACACTGAGGACAAGTGGGGCTCTGTGCACTGAGGACAAGCAGGGCTCTGTACACTGAGGACAAGCAGGGCTCTGTACACTGAGAACAAGCAGGGCTCTGTACATTGAGGACAACCGGGGCTTTGTGCACTGAGGACAAGCGGGGCTCTGTACACTGAGGACAAGCAGGGCCCTGTACACTGAGTTACTGTAAAATGAGAATTGACCCAGTCATTAGACAGTTAAAAAAAAAATGGTGATGATGATTTAGAGGTCGATCAATTTTTATTATTAAATGTAAAATTTTATTTTGGTATAAACTGGTCAATTGAGATACATGGGTTCTCTTTCTCTATATGGATTTAAAAATTTTTTTTTTTATTAGATTTACATAAGAATTCTGAAATCAGTATAAAAATGTAAATAGCAAAACTACATCATATGTGGTATAATAAAATGTATATATGGTATGACCACTATATAAAGAATTATTATTATTAATGATAATAATAATAGTAATTACTATTGTTATTATTATTTTCATCATATAGTCCCTGTTAAAGACAGAAGGGTTTTGTGTCTATATAGGTGATGTCTTTGACACTAAACCCCTAGGGACTCGGCCTATTTTCACCTTAAGGACTCAGGAAATTTTCATTTTTGCATTTTCGTTTTTCCTCCTCATCTTCTAAAAATCATAACACTTTCAGTTTTGCAACTACAGAACCATATAAGGGCTTGTTTTTTGCATCACCAATTGTACTTTGTAATGACATCACTTATGTTATAATATAACCTTTGTGATGAAGATATTGTAAGCTGAAAATAGAAGGGGATGTGGCTTAATGGGACTGGGCGTGATTTGCAAGCCAGACCGATGCACAAAAAGGGTAGAGAATAAAAGGGGTGAGGCTTAAACAGTGGGTGTGTCTTTGTGAGATGGGGTGTGGCTTGCAAGCCAGACTGACACATTCACCAGGAGATGCAGAGCGGAGCTTGTGGAGTATTGTACTGGAAGTCCCATATACTTGCATGGGACTTGAAACAAAAACCCATCTTTTATATAAGGGTGTAGGTAAGGGCTAATTTAACTATCATATCTTTTTATTTGACATATAAGTAATATGTGTACCAGGTATTATTGAAATATCTCCAGCCGTACGGAAGTTTTGTGGGAACATACATTTCACATAGATTTCCATGGGAATTTAAACAAAAACCCCGAACCTCACAAATGGGGATAGTTAAGGGTTAAATTAACTATCCTATATTTTAAGTGGACATATAAGTAACATGTGACCAAGTATTATAGAAATATTTCCAGCCGTTTGGAACT